>NC_140963.1:40668621-40721068 GCF_056783735.1 Eptatretus burgeri | reverse complement strand
AATCCACCGCGTGCGTTTCCGGACCGGGACTTCACTCTCGCAAGCGAGCACGTGGTGGTCTCGTGCGTTGCACAGCACGAACCGCGTGCTCACTGCTGGGTGAACCCGGCACGGTCCCCGAAACAGCTACAGCCGCTACTCGGCTTTCTTTACTCTGTCGCCTTCGTCGTCGCCATTCAACACATGCACACCTGCGTGTTACGACGCACACAGTCCACTCCATCACAATCACACCGGGAGACGCGGCTGCGTGCTCCCGCATGCCAACCGACATCTCCCTCACATACCGCTCTCTCACACACACGGTCTCCCTTGCACACAGCGACCTTGCACACGGCCGTTCACTCACGCGTGCCTCACTACTCTCACACCGTGCCTCATCCACACACGCGGGGGCACTCACCCGCGGTTCCTCATCCACACTGGCCGTTTCACTCACACACACGGCCTCACTCACACACGGTTCCTCATCCACACACGGTGCCTCATCCCAACACGGCGTGCTGGGAAGCACGCACTCCAGCACCATCGCCACCACACCACTCACACACGGGGTCGCTTCCACACACGGGGACGCACTCACGCCTTGCACCACACACACAGGGACAACCACACTGGGGATTTGTATACCCCCAAGCCCTCTATACCCCCCAAGCTCTCCGTGCACCTGTCCACAGCACTCATCCCCTCAACCTCGCAAAGCACGACCGAACTCACCTGGTCGTGACTCGCCTCAAGGGGGCATACTCCCTCCCCTCGTTCCTGGAGGAGGTCATCCAGCTGCTCGCACCGGGTCCCCACACGCTCCGCGAGCTCACCCCCATTATCCTCCACTACCTCCGTGTGTGTGTGCGCGTCACTTACCCCGTCTTCATCGTGTTGTCTCTCCTCTATTTTTTCTGTCTCCCGTGTCTCTATACATTTATAAATTTCTGTTGTCCCCTCCTGTCTATTAGTCTCCGCTTCTTTCTGGCGTCTTTCCCTTATCTTTAAGTAGGTCAACCTTGCTTTCTCTTTAAGTCGCTCCCGTCCTTCCCTGTTTTTCACTCCTTGCTCTTTCACGATCTCCGCGTACCTCATCCTTGCTTTCCGTATTAATTGTTCTTTTCTCTCCCTCGCAATTACTTTCACCTCGTCTCTTGTCTCCCGAATTACTTTTTCCTTACCCGCCTCCACCGCGGGCCTGTCAGCCGTTGCACCCCTTCCAGCTCGTTCGTTCCGACACGTGGAGTCGCCATTTTAAGTTCCCTGCTCACGGCCTTCATGCCCGCCTGCAGGCATCGGCCCATGTTCTGCGTCTCACCCCGGAACTTTCTCGTTTCTTCCTTCATGTTTGTTTCCATTTTAGTTTTCATGCGTTTTATTTCGTTTGTGAATGTATCCATCTTTTCGTTTATTTGTTTGTTCATGTCTTTCATTTCGTTTTTTATTTCATTTGTCATTGCCGCATTCATTTGTGCCAGCATGGTGAATAGCTGGGCCATGTCGGATGCACTCAAGTGAGCCGTTTCGGCAGGGGTTGGGGAAGGGTCTTGGTGGAGAGGGGGGGGGAGGTGTCATACACCGCGGCCGCTGCCGCACCCACCTCGGGCCCTGGGTTCAGTTGGGCGAGTCCGTGTTCCTGCACAATCAACATTTCCTGCACGGGGATTCCATCCTGGACCATGGAGTCTACATTATTACACATATACATTTCTAATACCCCCGGCTCCCGCTCGCCTTGAGACGCCATCTTGCTTCTCGTGAAGGGTTATTTTAACTCGCTCGTAATTTGGAGGGAATCGGGAGGCGCTTCTCTCACCCCTGGACCGATTCCCGTGAATTTAGCCGGAGACAGGAGAGCCCGTTTTCCTGTTCTCCGATACCAGTGCCGCGAGGAGGGCGATGAATTTGTATCGCACGACCTGACACCAGTGTTGCGGTTTTCGCGCCCGCCGGCGTGCTGACGGCCACGTAACTCGAATCGCGGCACGTCGCCCACCGGACGGACAATCCAGTCGTGACCCTCTCGGACTAACGCCGGGAACCAGTCACGGGTGGACCTTTCGGTCTCACCGCGATCGAGCCAATCAGCCCCCGCGTGGGATAGGGTTGCTCGCCAAATTCGGCCTACCTAAGTACCCACGCGGAGGGTAGACCGGGCGATCGCACCTCGCCGCAGGTCGACTTCGGACACGGGCCACTTAAGCGACCCGTTCCGTACTATCAGAATAACCGAGCGGTGTTATCGTCGACCTCGACGGTTCGATTAATTATCGGGCGTATTCAGCCCACTACCAACCCTTTACGTGAAGCAAGATGGGGATTCAATGGAGGAAAAGACGAAGCGAAGCGGGAGAACAGTTCAACAATAAAGCACATTTATTCGCGGCACACGGGAAGCACACAAATACAATTCCACCAAATGCACACAAAAAAAAGAAAACACAATTCCATTTACACAAAAAGCAAACATAAAAGTGAAAACACAGTGCAGAGCTAATACCGACTACCGAGCACACGGCAACACTTATACAATTCTACTTCACAGACGGCGCCGACAACACATACCCAAAACCAAGGAAAGAATACCCTCAAGAATGAGGCGGGCCTGAGGCCGAGACCGGGTCGAGCCTACCCGTCTGGTGATGAGACGCGGAGCGGCGATGGCGCCTCTCTCCGCGGGCCTCGCGGACAGTGTCAGGCAGGGGGTGGGAAAAGGGGCCCCCTTGGTCGCACTATCTCAGCGCGGGGGGAAACAGGAGGGGGTTGCTGATGCTCGGGGTATAGAGGATCTTTATTATCCCTGGTGTGCGTCTCCACCTCGGCCAGGTCGCGCTGCCGGCCTCCCTCGGGCGTGCAGCTCCTGGCACCGACGCGAGCACCCCCTCGTCCGACTCTCTTCAGCTTCTCCAGCCACTGCAGGCTTCGGGCTCCAGACTTCCACACTCGTCCCCTCCGTTCCGACTCCTTCTCGTTCTCCTTTTGCTGACTGACGAACACCGTCCTTTTATCCCCCCATAGCTTCGCCTTTGACCCCCTCCCTTTGACCTTTCACCTCGCTCCCCATTGGCCCGAGAAAAAGTGGGCGTGAAGGCCTTTTGATCCACAAATTTGCATATATCGATCGCCCTGGGGGCGGGGCCAATTCGCCCCTCGCTCACCGATTGGACGGCAAAAAGTGGGCGTGTGTCGTTTTTGATCCGTTTTTGAAGCACAAAATCCGTGATTTTGTACACGCTGTTCAACGTGCGCCCTGCACGAGTCCAACACCGGGGCAAGAACGGTGGCGATGCTACGGTTGCAAGGTGTGACGTGAAGGTCGTGGCGGTTGTGGTGAAGCGGTGTTGTGGTTGGTGGTTGATGTTGTGGTTGTGGTGGTAATCATGGCGGGTGGTCCAAAATAAAGATAGTAAAAGAAAAACGGCTATCCTGAAGAGTCGCAGCTCGCATAAATGACATGTATTCCCACTAGACGACGGGTTTGGGCCTAACTACACATGCACTTACCGAGATACCTCACCTAAGGGACCTGAATGGTGGTTTGCGAATTTGGTAACCACAACACTACCCCCTTCCCTTTTTAC
Organism: Eptatretus burgeri; assembly: GCF_056783735.1. Taxonomy (NCBI): domain Eukaryota; kingdom Metazoa; phylum Chordata; class Myxini; order Myxiniformes; family Myxinidae; genus Eptatretus; species Eptatretus burgeri. Next base: position 40,717,502 of record NC_140963.1, on the reverse strand, counting down.
AGACTCGTCCCGAGTCGTCAAATTTTCGTGTGCCATCATGTGTAGTTTTCCCCTAGTACATTTTACCTACGGATCCCTGAGTGCGACATTCATGGTATTCGTGTCCCCAAAATAAATAACCTGAGGGCTGCGTAACTACCTAAACAAACTCACTCACACGGACAACTTAAATAAAATTGCCGGCGCTAAGACATACATGCCGGGGGCGCACTCATATGTACAGTACATCTTAACCTTAACTTACAAATTTTACACTAAACCATGGCCCAGGATCACTGAACTCTGCAAAAAGAAAGCAGTTAGCAGGGAGCCAGGCTGCCCACACGCAGTCCCCGGCTCAAACAATGCAGGTGACAGGGAACGTGGCTGGCTGCTCACACGCAGTCCAAGGCCTTCCCTTTTGAACTGAACGCAGTGAACCACAACGGTGCATGGGCTGCACAAACGCAGTCTCCGTGCCAGCTCAAGTGGCACACGCAATGAGCACAACGAATGGATGCATGAACGGTTTGAACTGAATGCAGTGAACCACAACGGTGCATGGGCTGCACAAACGTAGTCTCCGTGCCAGCTCAAGTGGCACACGCAATGAGCACAACGAATGAATGGATGAATGGATGGACGCAAAACACGGTGCACGGGCTGCCACTGCAGGCCCGTGTTGTAGCTGCCAACAGGGCAGTTCTCGCAGCTTGCAAACTGTTGCTTTTACGATCCTGGCGCACATGGCAATGAACAGGGGGGGGGCAAAGCAAAAATTGAACGGGGCTGGTGAACAGGGGTAGTGGGCATGGCATGGCAAAGGTAGCAGGCAAACACAGCCCGCAGAAGAAGGCCGCTGCAGGCAAACACAGCCGGCAGACGAACTGGCCGGCACAGGCCTCGAAGAAAAACAGCCAGCAGATGAACTGGCCGGCACAGGCCTTGCAGCACACAGCTGCCGATGAAGTTGGCCGGCCTCCGCCTTGAAGCAAAACACGGCCAGCCGATGAAGTTGGCCAGCCTTTGCCGTTCAGTGGAGGTTGGTGGAGGGAGTGCGGTGGTGCTGGCCACTTGGAAGGCGGGCTCGGACCTACCTACCTGTCTCCCTCCCAACCTATCGCCTTTGCCTGTCACTGTACATACCCACTCCCTTAATTTGTCAAACCCCAATTTAGCCCCAACTTATTTTTTGTTGTTTTTATTTTTACTTCCCCACTATAAATCGTCCCCTAACCCCCTTTATCGTCCTTGTTCGGCTAACCTATTCTGTCACCTAGCCTACTCCCAACCCCTACGTTCCCTTCCCGGAGGGGAACAAGGGAGAGCTAACGTCCTGTGTCGAGGCCCAACTCAAGCCTCAGAATGGCCTCCCCAGAGTTCGGCGATCTTAACACCAAGTGGGTCCAGCGGCCCACAACGACAGCGAGGGGATGGATGGTGCGGAGGGGTACATCTCCTAATCTACCCTAACCATTAACTCTTAAACTACCCCGGGGCTTTCAACAAGCGCCTCTCGCTTAAACTATTGGTTCTAACAACCCAGATTCCCGTCGCCTGTGTTGGTGTCCTTACAATTTCGGGCCTCGCCCCCCCAATTTTCTCTCCGTGCCCTCACACGGTCTCCTGGCTGGGACACGTGGCTCCCTTTGGCAGGCACGACCCTCTGCCGAATCTCCCGCTATGGCACCCCCGGGCACTACACTGCCTCCGAGCCTACCAGCTCCCTAACACCGGGGAGTGCCCCCATGGCACCTCCCCTGAAACGCACACGTGGCAGGCCGGCCTCCCGGGCCCCTTTCCGAGGGTCACCCGTGCCCACTACACTGCCCACGCGGCTAATGGCGCCCCGGGCCCCCGCACCAAGCAGGCGCACCCGTGCCCACTACTCTATCCCGGCCCCCCATGGGCCCATGGCCTACCGCGGCCGACTAGCCTGGTGCCCGGGGTACCCTCTCAGCGATACTCACCTTTCGCAGCCACGCTCCCAAGCCCGTCAACAGGGCTCCTGCACCCCTCCAAATGGGTCTCGAGCCTACTTTCCCACCAACAGCAAAACGACCTCCATTTTTCAATTTGACTAACCCAGCTAACTCACTTTACTCTGACCCCGGGGTCCCTTGGGCGGGAGTCACTCCTCCCCCCAATCACTCATCGCACCATGCATTCCCCATTCGCTCCATACACACAGACCCGCTGGCCTCACTCACTCAACATGTACACGTACTCACCTCACAACCCACAACTCTTCAACACACTCACCGCTGAACTCTGCCATCCTTCTAACTACCTCCCCTAACTAACTCGTGCTCCCACGTCGTCCCTTAAACTAGTAGCACGTTCCTTTTAACCTACGTAGCTAAACTACGTCCCCTCTACACATTCACTGTCTGTCCCTGTCTCCAAATCATCCCATTAATTATTTACCATTTTCCCATCCTAAATCTGGCTACAATCCCTCTAACTAATCCATTCCACGGACTCCATGAGGACTTACCCCTGCCCCATGAAGTCGGTCTAGCTAAGCTAACCCTTCCCCCTAACTAGTTTCCATCCTGTGCCCAGGTAAGGGGGTCTTTCACCCTTTGCCCAGGAATCCTGTGCACCCGAAAGTGAGGCTTGTTTTTTCCTTTTTTTTTTCATGCGCAGCACCTGCGCGGCAACTCAGAGCTCGCGCACTTTACACCTGCCCGTGACGTCATGCAGCTGCACGTGTTCCTCGTCCCTCCTTGGACGGTACCATCCGGCAGAGATACTCCTCCTGCCGGATTCCAACCACACGTGCAGCCATGACGTCACCGTGCGCAAAAAAAAAAACACAAGCCCCCACGTCTCGAGGGGTTCCCCACGCGAACACGTGTGCTTTGCCCGTTGGAGCTGAACACACACGATCGCGTGGAGAACCCGTCCGGTCCAAATCCATTTACCTGCCTAAACTTTGTCCGTCCGCGGGATCGGCAAATCCACCGCGTGCGTTTCCGGACCGGGACTTCACTCTCGCAAGCGAGCACGTGGTGGTCTCGTGCGTTGCACAGCACGAACCGCGTGCTCACTGCTGGGTGAACCCGGCACGGTCCCCGAAACAGCTACAGCCGCTACTCGGCTTTCTTTACTCTGTCGCCTTCGTCGTCGCCATTCAACACACGCACACCTGCGTGTTACGACGCACACAGTCCACTCCATCACAATCACACCGGGAGACGCGGCTGCGTGCTCCCGCATGCCAACCGACATCTCCCTCACATACCGCTCTCTCACACACACGGTCTCCCTTGCACACAGCGACCTTGCACACGGCCGTTCACTCACGCGTGCCTCACTACTCTCACACCGTGCCTCATCCACACACGCGGGGGCACTCACCCGCGGTTCCTCATCCACACTGGCCGTTTCACTCACACACACGGCCTCACTCACACACGGTTCCTCATCCACACACGGTGCCTCATCCCAACACGGCGTGCTGGGAAGCACGCACTCCAGCACCATCGCCACCACACCACTCACACACGGGGTCGCTTCCACACACGGGGACGCACTCACGCCTTGCACCACACACACAGGGACAACCACACTGGGGATTTGTATACCCCCCAAGCCCTCTATACCCCCCAAGCTCTCCGTGCACCTGTCCACAGCACTCATCCCCTCAACCTCGCAAAGCACGACCGAACTCACCTGGTCGTGACTCGCCTCAAGGGGGCATACTCCCTCCCCTCGTTCCTGGAGGAGGTCATCCAGCTGCTCGCACCGGGTCCCCACACGCTCCGCGAGCTCACCCCCATTATCCTCCACTACCTCCGTGTGTGTGTGCGCGTCACTTACCCCGTCTTCATCGTGTTGTCTCTCCTCTATTTTTTCTGTCTCCCGTGTCTCTATACATTTATAAATTTCTGTTGTCCCCTCCTGTCTATTAGTCTCCGCTTCTTTCTGGCGTCTTTCCCTTATCTTTAAGTAGGTCAACCTTGCTTTCTCTTTAAGTCGCTCCCGTCCTTCCCTGTTTTTCACTCCTTGCTCTTTCACGATCTCCGCGTACCTCATCCTTGCTTTCCGTATTAATTGTTCTTTTCTCTCCCTCGCAATTACTTTCACCTCGTCTCTTGTCTCCCGAATTACTTTTTCCTTACCCGCCTCCACCGCGGGCCTGTCAGCCGTTGCACCCCCTTCCAGCTCGTTCGTTCCGACACGTGGAGTCGCCATTTTAAGTTCCCTGCTCACGGCCTTCATGCCCGCCTGCAGGCATCGGCCCATGTTCTGCGTCTCACCCCGGAACTTTCTCGTTTCTTCCTTCATGTTTGTTTCCATTTTAGTTTTCATGCGTTTTATTTCGTTTGTGAATGTATCCATCTTTTCGTTTATTTGTTTGTTCATGTCTTTCATTTCGTTTTTTATTTCATTTGTCATTGCCGCATTCATTTGTGCCAGCATGGTGAATAGCTGGGCCATGTCGGATGCACTCAAGTGAGCCGTTTCGGCAGGGGTTGGGGAAGGGTCTTGGTGGAGAGGGGGGAGGTGTCATACACCGCGGCCGCTGCCGCACCCACCTCGGGCCCTGGGTTCAGTTGGGCGAGTCCGTGTTCCTGCACAATCAACATTTCCTGCACGGGGATTCCATCCTGGACCATGGAGTCTACATTATTACACATATACATTTCTAATACCCCCGGCTCCCGCTCGCCTTGAGACGCCATCTTGCTTCTCGTGAAGGGTTATTTTAACTCGCTCGTAATTTGGAGGGAATCGGGGGTCGCTTCTCTCACCCCTGGACCGATTCCCGTGAATTTAGCCGGAGACAGGAGAGCCCGTTTTCCTGTTCTCCGATACCAGTGCCGCGAGGAGGGCGATGAATTTGTATCGCACGACCTGACACCAGTGTTGCGGTTTTCGCGCCCGCCGGCGTGCTGACGGCCACGTAACTCGAATCGCGGCACGTCGCCCACCGGACGGACAATCCAGTCGTGACCCTCTCGGACTAACGCCGGGAACCAGTCACGGGTGGACCTTTCGGTCTCACCGCGATCGAGCCAATCAGCCCCCGCGTGGGATAGGGTTGCTCGCCAAATTCGACCTACCTAAGTACCCACGCGGAGGGTAGACCGGGCGATCGCACCTCGCCGCAGGTCGACTTCGGATACGGGCCACTTAAGCGACCCGTTCCGTACTATCAGAATAACCGAGCGGTGTTATCGTCGACCTCGACGGTTCGATTAATTATCGGGCGTATTCAGCCCACTACCAACCCTTTACGTGAAGCAAGATGGGGATTCAATGGAGGAAAAGACGAAGCGAAGCGGGAGAACAGTTCAACAATAAAGCACATTTATTCGCGGCACACGGGAAGCACACAAATACAATTCCACCAAATGCACACAAAAAAAAGAAAACACAATTCCATTTACACAAAAAGCAAACATAAAAGTGAAAACACAGTGCAGAGCTAATACCGACTACCGAGCACACGGCAACACTTATACAATTCTACTTCACAGACGGCGCCGACAACACATACCCAAAACCAAGGAAAGAATACCCTCAAGAATGAGGCGGGCCTGAGGCCGAGACCGGGTCGCGCCTACCCGTCTGGTGATGAGACGCGGAGCGGCGATGGCGCCTCTCTCCGCGGGCCTCGCGGACAGTGTCAGGCAGGGGGTGGGAAAAGGGGCCCCCTTGGTCGCACTATCTCAGCGCGGGGGAAACAGGAGGGGGTTGCTGATGCTCGGGGTATAGAGGATCTTTATTATCCCTGGTGTGCGTCTCCACCTCGGCCAGGTCGCGCTGCCGGCCTCCCTCGGGCGTGCAGCTCCTGGCACCGACGCGAGCACCCCTCGTCCGACTCTCTTCAGCTTCTCCAGCCACTGCAGGCTTCGGGCTCCAGACTTCCACACTCGTCCCCTCCGTTCCGACTCCTTCTCGTTCTCGTTCTCCTTTTGCTGACTGACGAACACCGTCCTTTTATCCCCCCATAGCTTCGCCTTTGACCCCCTACCTTTGACCTTTCACCTCGCTCCCCATTGGCCCGAGAAAAAGTGGGCGTGAAGGCTTTTTGATCCACAAATTTGCATATATCGATCGCCCTGGGGGCGGGGCCAATTCGCCCCTCGCTCACCGATTGGACGGCAAAAAGTGGGCGTGTGTCGTTTTTGATCCGTTTTTGAAGCACAAAATCCGTGATTTTGTACACGCTGTTCAACGTGCGCCCTGCACGAGTCCAACACCGGTACCCACAGCGGGGCAAGAACGGTGGCGATGCTACGGTTGCAAGGTGTGACGTGAAGGTCGTGGCGGTTGTGGTGAAGCGGTGTTGTGGTTGGTGGTTGATGTTGTGGTTGTGGTGGTAATCATGGCGGGTGGTCCAAAATAAAGATAGTAAAAGAAAAACGGCTATCCTGAAGAGTCGCAGCTCGCATAAATGACATGTATTCCCACTAGACGACGGGTTTGGGCCTAACTACACATGCACTTACCGAGATACCTCACCTAAGGGACCTGAATGGTGGTTTGCGAATTTGGTAACCACAACAATATATACTGGTATATTTGTATTTCAGTAAAAAAAGGACTGGTATATATACCCACTCGTTACCGTCTGTCTGGCCGCACGTTCGCCTTAGGCCCCCCTGCGGTCGCCTTGCGGGCACCTTGAGGTCTCCTTGCGTCTGCCTTGAAAATTATATTGTCGCCGCAGGGATGCCCTAAGGTCACCGTGCGACATCAAATCAAAGACCGTACGGCACCCCCACGTTTTCGGTCTCCACAATTTATAAACACGCCGTGCGGCTACCCGAAAAGTAAAAACATATGTGACTGCTACATTGTGTGACCGTGGAAATACTGTGGCCGCCGTAGAATTGCTAGTGGCTGCAGATTTTGGAGACCCCACGGCCGCCGTGGCAAATGTGACCTAGGCCTAAAACATATTGGGGTCCAAGGGGTCCTATGGGAGGGTTGCCCCCAAAAATATGTATTTGTTTTCTTTTCTGAAACCACACATACAATTTTGACGAAAATTTACCATAACCTTCATCACCTGTGATGTACTCAGGTTTGTTCATGGCATTAAAAAAAATACATCCATAGGTATTTACTTTCTTCTCCATTATATATTTTATGGGTTATCCACACCTACAGTGGTTGCCTGGTTATCTTATACCAACACTACCAGGTGAGCGCCAAGGTGCCCCTATGTTTAATATCGCTGTGATGTTCTTTGTCATCATTCCTGTAGGTCCAGCTACCACTGGAACAACTTTGGCATTCTTCAGCTTCCAGGATCTTTTCACTTCATTCTTGAGGTCTTGGTGTTTGGGCATTTTCTTGATTTCTGCATTGGTTAGTCCAAAATCACTGCTATCAACACCTCAATAAGCAACGCCTTCTCTTTTTTTTTGCACCTAAGTATGATATCTGGTTGCAACGCTTTGTTTTTGATGTTCATGCTCGATGGAATCATTAGGATGTACATGAGCGGTAGGTACTTCCATGTTTTCAATGATTACTTTTGGTTCATGTTCCCACAAATTTTCTGAAACTGGGACATCAAAGATTTTGCAGATGTGCCAGTGAATTACATTCTAAACTTTGTTGTGTTGTTGTGTGTACAGCTATTCTGACATGAGTTTGTTTGTTTTTTGTGTGTGTTCAGTCATTGAGCATAACGTATCACTCTCTTTACAAACTCCACCTCCACCCCTCTCCTTTCTCTATTCTTTTTTCATTCTCTCTCTCTCTCTCTCTCTCTCTCTCTCTCTCTCTCTCTCTCTCTCTCTCTCTCTCTCTCTCTCTCTCTCTCTCTCTCTCTCTCTCTCTCTCTCCTCTCTCTCTCTCCCCTCCTCTCCTCACACTCTTCCCTCCCATAGTATAGCAACATTCAGTGTGGCTTAGATCTCCCCAACTCCTCCCCCCCCCTTCCTGGCTTCCCTCCCTCCTGCCCCCTCTCTCCTCTCTCCACTCTGTCTCTCCTTCTCTCCCCTCCCTCTCTTCCTCTATCTCCATCTCTTCCTCTCTCTCCCTCCTCTCTCAACCCCCCAATACCCCCATCAGCAAAGCAACGGGTTATATTTTACTGGTTAAAAATAAATATCATATCACGAATATTATGAATCAATTTGTACAAGGAAAATGTGTATTATGATTGGTGTAAATCATGACAACACAGCAAATCTGTGATGTCAATCTCTGCAACAACATGTGGAGAGGCAAGCGTAGCGAGCCGGTCCACGCCAGTGGAGAAATAAAAAGCATTTGCAACTTGCAAGACTTCCACAAGGTTACTTCATCCGTATATCTATCAATTGATCATCAATTTGGTTTCAGACCAGGTCACTCGACCCTGGATATGTTGCTTCTGCTCTCCCAACAATAGATGGAAGTCCTCAATGCCACACATGAAATCCGAGCCGTATCCCTGGACATATCATGTGCTTTTGACACGGTCTGGCACCCTGCCCTGCTCACCAAACTCTCTTCCCTTGGTATCCAAGGCCATCTCCACTCATGGCTCGCAGACTTCCTCTCCTGTCGCATTCAACGTGTGGCTCTAAATGGAGTTCTTTCATCCCCTCTTCCTGTCCAGGCTGTAGTTCCTCAAGGTAGCGTTCTGGGCCCTGTTATTTTTCTGGTTTTCATCAATGATCTCTCCGACTCTCTTGAAAATCCTCTTTATCTCTTTGCTGATGACTCCACCCTCTGCCGTACCATCGGTCATCCCTCGGACCGGCAAGCAGCAGCTTCTTTGCTCACTGCTGATCTGGATAAAATCACTAACTGGTCCAACACGTGAAACATGTCTTTCAATCTGGACAAATCTCACACTCTCACTATGTCTCTCTGAAAGGACCGTTTCGAACCCCCCCCCCCCCGCCGCCCCCCATCCACTTTCTCCACAATCCTCTGGAAGAAGTCCTTTCTTTCAAGCTTCTGGGTCTCACAATCTGCCATGACCTTTCCTGGGAAAGCCACATTTTAAACCTCGCCTCCAAAGCTAGTCGCCGACTGGGAATCCTCCGTCGTGCAAAGTCCTTCCTCGGCACACATGAGCTCCTGACCACTTACTAAGCTTTCGTCCACAGCCTGATGGAGTACTCCTCTCCCCTCTGGGCTGGTGCTCCTGCCTCCCACCTTTCTCGGTTCATGCTGTAGAAACCAAGGCTTTTCGGATCATTGGTATCTCCCGCAATGAGGCTGAGTCTTTGGGCCTCTCACTCTCTCACTGCAGGCTGATCGGTGGTCTTTCTGTCTTCTACCATCTCCTCTCCAGCCTCGCCCCCCTGCTCTCTCTGCGATTTGTCCCCACCACATTTCCGCAGGGCGCTCAAGGTCCGCCAACAACCCCCTTCTGGTAAAACTACCAAAATCACGAATCACTGCTCACCTTCACTCTTTCATTCCTCTTTTTCCCCGCCTTTGGCATAAACTCCCTCCTCACTCATTCTTCCCTCCAAGCCTTAGTTTGTTGTTTAAAAAAAAAAATTGTCGAAGAAGTCGTGACTCATTGAAGAACTACAACACAGAACAGATTAGGACTCAACAGAACAAAACAAACAGTAGAAAGAGAGGGGGTGGGGTGGGGACACAAACAACATGATTGAAGGATAAAAATAGAGGGAGATATGCACAAATAATGGGTGTAGTGAGGAATGAGGGGTAGAGGAGGACACATGGGGCAGACAGGATGGATACAGAAGCAAATTCTCAGTAAGTAAAAACTGGAAATTTGGAAGAAGGGTCAGCTTGGGTGCAGGGGCAGGGGTGGGGTGTCAATGGGGGTAGAAAAGATCATGATTTTTGATGGTGGATGATTTGAGATGGTGGTGAACAGCTTTTTTTTTTTTGTATACCTTGGTCGAGGCTCGTATGAGAGCTAACACACAACTCACAGCAAGGAGGCATGAGACAAGAGGGGCGGGAGTGGAAGGGACAAAACAGTGGGGAACAGACACATTAGGTGAACTGTGGAAGGGAGAGGGATGGGGATGGGACGGGGAACATGGCGAAGAGAAGATGGACATTAGAGGGACTTTCAGGAAGGAAAGTAGGGAATTGAAGGAAGTGGGCTTGGGTGGATTATCGGGGGTCGAAAAGATCGAGGATTTGGATGGGGGAAGATAAGAGGTGGTGGTGAACAGCTGTTTTGAAAGCCTGGAGGGAAGAATGGGAAAGAATAGAGTGAGGAAGTTTATTCCAAAGGCGGGAAAAAAGAGGAATGAAAGAGTGAAGATGAGCAGTGATTCGTGATTTCGGTAGTTTTACCAGAAGGGGGTTGTTGGCGGACCTTGAGCGCCCTGTGGAAATGTGGTGGGGACAAATCGCAGAGAGAGCAGGGGGGGCAAGGCTGGAGAGGAGTCTGTAGAAGACAGAAAGACCACCGACCAACCTGCGGTGATTGAGTGAGAGGCCCAAAGACTCAGCTTCATTGTGGGAGATACCAATGATCTTAAATGCCCTAGTTTCGACAGCGTGAAGCCGAGAAAGGTGGGAGGCAGGAGCACCAGCCCAGAGGGGAGAGCAGTACTCCATCAGGCTACGGACAAAAGCTTTGTAAGTGGTCAGGAGCTCAAGAGGGCCGAGGAAGGACTTTGCATGACGGAGGATTCCCAGTCGGCGACTGGCTTTTGAGGCGAGGTTGGAAATGTGACTTTCCCAGGAAAGGTCATGGCAGATAGTGAGACCCAGAAGCTTGAAAGAAAAGACTTCTTCCAGAGGATTGTTGAGAAAGTGGATGGGGGGGTTTTCTAAACGGTCCTTTCGAAGAGACATAGTGAGAGTGTGAGCTGTTTTGAAGACTTGGAGGGGAAAATGAGATTTAAGAAAATGCAAAAGTTGGTTCCACATACAGAGAAGAAAAGAGGAATCGGTGGAGATGGGAAGTGATGCTGGATTTTTGGAGTTTCATAAGAAGGGGATTACTGGTACATGCCCTGCAGAAACCTGGGGTGTGGGGGTGATAAAGAGCAGAGGGTGCAAGACCACAAAAGAGGTGGTAGAAGCGAGAGACCACCCTCTATGATGGCAAAGTGATAGGTCCGTCGACTCAGCTTCAATGTGGGAGATTCCAATAATCTTGAAGGCCTTGGTTTCCATGTCGTCAAGCTGAGCCAGGTGTGAAGCAGAGTTGCTAGCCCAGAGGGGAGAGTAGTATTCCAAGCTGCGGATTAAGGCTTGTTGGAGTACTTTTGATTGCTCGTGTTAAACTCTGGTTCTCATGAGGGTGTGTTACGAAAATGGGAATTTTCATGTGCTATCTGGGGGTCGTTTTTAGCTCGCCTGTTCTAAGAACAGAGAGCTATAACAGTACCCCCGGCATGAGCGTCAGCATCAACGTGAGCATGAAAATGTTAAAGTTTTTGGTGCAAGTTATTTTTTCCTTTCTAATGTTTTTATCTACCACACTGTTTTTTTTTATACACCCGCTATATATATATATATATATATATATATATATATATATATATATATATATATATATATATATATATATATATATATAGATATATATGTGATACCGGTTGTCCCTCCGTCCGTCCATCTCTGTCTGTCTGTCCGTCCGTCCATTCGTTCCCGTCCGCACTCTAACTCCCAAAGTTTTAAACTTTCACGTTTCATATTTGGGACATAGGTAAAGACTCTGGAGATGGTGTGTCACGACATACGTTGGTCATCTAAAGTGGTTGCCATGGCAACCAGGATGGTGTTTTCCATCCGTTCCTGTCTGCACTCTCACTCCCAAAGTTTTCAAATTTTACGTTTCATATTTGGTACATAGGTAGAGACTGTGGAGACGGTGTGTCATGACATAGGTTGGTCATCTAAAGTGGTTGCCATGACAACCAGGATGCTGTCTTCCATCCGTTCCTGTCAGCACTCTAACTTCCCAAAGTTTTCAACTTTCACCTTTCATATTTGGTACATATGTACAGACTGTGGAGACGCTGTGTCGCAACATACGTTCGTCATCTAAAGTGGCTGCCATGGCAAGCAGGTTGCTGTTTTCCATGTAATAGCACAATTCTGTATATACCTTCTTGTTCGGGCGTATATTGTGCTCACTTGCGCTCTTGTTGCTGATTACAATATACAAATACATATGTTGCTTTAAAATTATTTGGATCAGACCACTGCAATGCTTTATAAAAAATATTCATTATTAGACTAGTCTTTTAAAAACGATAAATGTATTAAGAGGCGAGCATTGGGTGGCTTTGACACCAACTCTCTGGTTTATTTTTCTGATAGGTTAGCAGTTTTAGATTATGTTTCACTGCTGTAAGATTTTTCATCTCTGATACTCGTGATGTAGTGATGTCATAAAGTTATTGTGTGTGCAGACATCCTAGTGACCTATATGTGCAGGGATTCACACAATTTATTTTTCCTGATTTTTAAAGCTTCTCTCAGCTTAGTATGCATCTAACACCTCTGTAAATGCTCTCTCAGAACGTCCGCTCCAAATGAGACACTTGCAAACCGCTCTTTTTTTTTCATTCTGGATGCTCCTGAGCTTCCTCTTCTTCCTACTTGCTACCGCATTGTCCTTATATCTATTTAGTTATCTTATAAGTTATAAATTTACAATATAACTTATAACTTATTATGTATATTGTGACGTCCACGGGACTTGAACAGTCCCGCCAACGTAGAATGAGCCGAAACGATGGAGGCGATTTATTTGTTTATAACCCAAACATGGCGGTTCTAATCGCTCTACCGCAAATGGGACGAGGAAGGTGGCACGAGTCACTTTTCACTGAGTTGATGATGTTTATTTGTTTTTCTTATCACCAGAAATAACAAGACTCGGCAAGAAGAGGGATCCGGGGCGATTCGACGGGATGGTGTGGGATCGGGCGTGGGGAAAAACACAGACAATTCCAATGAATATACAGTTCTCAACCCCTCTAAGGCACCAAACACACACACACACACACACACACACACACACACACACACACACACACACACACACAAAACGTAGCTATCTCTGGTGGTCAGGCTGGACCGTGGTGTGGACGCAACTGTCCCTGGATCGGCGCCGGACGAGCCGGCCTTGCTCTCGCCAGGGGGGGGGCAGGAGAAACCGCGGTGCTGTCGACCTCCTGGTCCTGGCCCAAGTCCGCCCACAGCCGCCAGGGAACCAGCTCCCGCGCCAAGCCGCGAGCAGGAGAGGGAGGCAGGTCCGCCCACCGCCCGACCCCGTACTCCGAGTCAGCAGAACCCCAGAGCCAACCAAAGCGAGGCACGAGGCTCGGCAAGGCTCCCAGACACGATCAAGAGCACGATCGACTCAGCACAGCAACCAGGACGCTCTCTGCCGCCACAGCTTCCACACCAAAAAAACACGATCGTTCTGGTTGTAATCTTCTTCTTCTTCCTTTTCGACCCCGAACAGAACCTTTTTATCCTTCTGTCCTCGTCACTTCAATCGAGCCGTTTATTGGCCCACCGCCATCGCCTTCCGCCAATCATGATCACGGGGCGGAGCCATCCGCTGCACTGTCCTGTGACGTCACGGCCAGTCTCCAGAGAATACCAAAAAGGGGTTTACGCACACACTTACCCTATCCTGTGTCCCTATCTAATTACGTGACAATTATCATCTCCCCCCTTGAAGAAATGAACATTTACTAGACAACTTATCACCACTGAATCGCTACTTATTACATCGAGATCCTGGTAAACTCGAACAGCATGGTATACCTAATTAAACATCCTAATTACCCTTTGAATGCATACCCATCCCCTCAAACGTAACACTGCCCCCTCCTCTGGTACCGCAGCTCCTGCAAGGTATATCACAGGCGCTACCATACCAGCCTTAACACTTACTGACTCACACCTAATTAACCTAACGAAATAAAGTAGGAGGGGCAATGGGCAGCGAGTCGCAGCTAACTTACCTATCCTGCTTAATGTACTACCCCCTTATGGCCTTATCCTCGCCGAAACAATCATTCGGTTTTTTTTATTTTATTTTTTATTTTTTTATTTATTTCATGAGAGCACTGAGCGAAGTTGCACTCCATCTTCTAGATCATCGCTCTTGCCCAGCACTCTTCCAGTGATCTGGGGAGGGGAAACAAAAGGTTCCACAAAAACACAACACATACTTTATATTCCTACTCTAAGCCTTAACGACACTATTCACAGGATATTTACACTTGACCGCCTCCCCCAGTGGATGCTAATAGACCCAGCGTTACCTGGGGAGCCAATTTTCAAATTTGCTTGCCCCAAAATTATGCGGACATCATGCCCTTGCTGCACCTGTCAAGTTGTGCGGGATCGGGTGGGACTCACACATCTTCACAACACTCACACCATGGTCATCATCACATTTCTAGGTCATGGTCCTCATTTTAATCATGCAGGCTGAATCCCGTCGTGGCCTTGGGGTGGGTTACCACAAGATGATGGGGGCATCTCAGGTGCAACCATGCCCACAGGTAAGCTTTAGTCCAACCCGGACGTTTCTCCGCCCCGCTCCCTTTGATTCCCTCCCCCCTGGTAGCCATCAGCTCTAATCCCGTACAACACTCTGGAAGGGGTCTCACTGGCTCCTCTGGCCTTCCTGGGTCGCCAAGGTCCTACCCGCCTTGGTCGCCCAACCAGACCCTCTCCCAGTTGCCTCCAGACACTGTCACCATTAGCCACCAGGTGGTGAATCTCCTTGAAGGGGGTCGCAATTCACGCTCACCGTGAGCTTCAGCAATCCCTGTGGACAAGCACATCATCCCCACCCACAAAACCCACATGACTCCCCCACCCCATCGGCCTTACATGTGACACCTGCATTTCTAACACTTCACCGACCATGACCTTCCCTGTTACCACACCATGCCCAATACAAAAACAATGTGTGCACCATACATTTCACTTCTTCACTTAAAACAACTCACACAGCACTTCTCACCCGATCCACGCACCAGCCATTGGACAGCCACTCGTGCCCGCTTTGTTTCCAATTACCCACTGTCCCGATTGTCACTCTAAAACCCAGCAGAACTTACAAACCCATGCCAATTTTCCCACAATTCATTTTTTTTTTCACTAAAGGAGGCACTTCGCCACAATCTCACCAGCCGTGCATGGCCCTATAAGCTCAGCCCGATCTAGTTTCCCCGACCCCCGACAGTGATCTCTGGACTCGACCTTGGTAAGGGCATCTCAGATAGACCTGGCGGTTCAGCAGGAGGATTCACCCTCTCCGAGTCTAAAAGTCTATTGGAGGGTCCCTCCATCGCCGGGTACCTGCAATATCGTTGCATGTATCCTCTTCGCCCGCACCGGAAACAACTCCCCATAAAAGGCCCCCGTGAGTATCGGTGAAATGTCTCTTCCGGTTCCGGACCTCCTAGGCCATAATCAAATTGCTCTATTGGCTGGGCTGGACCCCGCCGCTTTGGCGCACTAACTACCAGATTACTCTTTATCAAACTCGACAGTTTCTGGCAAATTTCCTGAAACATTTGGGTAATGCCAATTTCTCCCAGCCCCTCTCCTTGATCCTGGATCTCCGCCTGTCGGACCGTCACTGATGGCCTCTCGGGCACCCGACCCGGCCGCCTCCACGAGGCTAGCCTGGCTGCGCACTCAGCTGCTCGGTGAACGGTGGGTGGATCCTGTAACTCCACTAGCGCTCGGACCTCAGGGTCAGGGAGAGCAGCTAAAAATTTCTCTAGTGCCAGTCTGTACCATGCCTCCACTGTAAGGTCCCGATACGCGATTCTGACTGATTGGTAAATGTCCTGTGCCAGCTCCTGCACTGTCTCACCCGGCTTTAATCTGCAGTGCTGGAGCTGGGCCCGCACCAGATCACAGTTTGCCGCGAACGCAAACCGACGGCTCAACGCCTCGCAAATGTGGGAGCTGGTCAACATCCCCTCCGCGATCACGTTTGACACGTCTGCGGCTGGTCCCCGCAACGTTGCCACCAAATTCCCTGTACGTTCCTGCTCATTCCACCCGTTTAGTCGGGAAATGCACTCAAATTGCGTCAGAAAAGCTTCAACGCTCCCTGACCCGTCGAGATTTACCAGGGGGATCACTTTTACGGTGGCCCGCTTCTCAGTTTCTCCCTTGTCCGAATCCAGCCCAGGGATCAAACACCCTTGTGGCTGCGTATCCAATTTCGGAGCCCACTGTGGCCAAAGATGTTTTGTGGTGAGGGTCTCACGGGTCAATTTTGCCTCCTATTCCAGACGTTGAATGGACCGATTCACATCTTCCCGCAGGATCTTCTGGGCCCGCACGACCTCCTCCAAGGCTCCGTCGCGAGTTTGTAGCTGCTCCTCAACCAACCCGGACACTCTACTTACAAAAGATGGCTCTACCAGGCCTTTATCCAAGACTTCATCTTGGCTCATAATTTTATCTTGTTCGTCCAAACGAGCCTCCAATCCTTTTACCTCCTCCGCCAAATTCATCCCTTGCTTCCTCAGCTCTCCCCACTCTTCAACTTGCAGCTGCATACGAGCATCCACACAGGCACGATGACGTTCCAGGCTTTCATCCACTTTATCAACCCGAATGTTCGTTGAATCAATTTTATCTACCAATTTTTTTCCGTATATTTTCCCCCTCCAATGTAATTTCTACCTTTGTTTCCTCCAATCTATCCTCGAATTTACTTTGTATTTCTCCCAATTTAACATCCACACACTCCTGCATCTCAGTTTTCATTTTCTCCATCTTTTCCCCCAATTCATCCCTCATTAAATCAATCCGTGCACCCAACTGTACCCCCATTACCCCCAATTGATCTGTCATTTCTGCCCTCTGTGCCATCATTTCTGCCCTCTGTGCCACGAATTGATTTGTCATTTGTACCGTCATGTCCCCTATTAAACGTTCCAACATTGTCTGGATCGATATCGCGCCGGTTTCCGGCGCTGCCGGCCCCGTTACGGGCAATGAAGCATGGTCCACGCTCGGAATAGGGGAGGTTCCAACCCTACCCTCGTCTCTCCCCTCTTCCCCCGACTCGCTGCCAGACACGTGGCCTTCCTCCTCAAACATCTGCACATCCGCCATGGTGCAGAAGTCCCGTTTGCCGCCAATTAATTTAAATTTGAAAAATCCCGCCAAAATTTTCCCGCGCTCGCACGCTTTTCTGTAGTAATTTTAGATTCCAATTCGTGGCGAGATTTTAATCCTGGTATATAATTTAGAGGGGTTCGAACATCCAACACCCTGACACCAATGTGACGTCCACAGGACTTGAACAGTCCCGCCAACATAGAATGAGCCGAAACGATGGAGGCGATTTATTTGTTTATAATGCAAACATGGCCGTTCTAATCGCTCTACCGCAAACGGGACGAGGAAGGTGGCACGAGTCACTTTTCACTGAGTTGATGATGTTTATTTGTTTTTCTTATCACCAGAAATAACAAGACTCGGCAAGAAGAGGGATCCGGGGCGATTCGACGGGATGGTGTGGGATCGGGCGTGGGGAAAAACACAGACAATTCCAATGAATATACAGTTCTCAACCCCTCTAAGGCACCAAACACACACACACACACACACACACACACACACACACACACACACACACACACACACACACACACACACACACACACACACACACACACACACACACACACACACACACACACACACACACACAAAACGTAGCTATCTCTGGTGGTCAGGCTGGACCGTGGTGTGGACGCAACTGTCCCTGGATCGGCGCCGGACGAGCCGGCCTTGCTCTCGCCAGGGGGGGGGGGGGCAGGAGAAACCGCGGTGCTGTCGACCTCCTGGTCCTGGCCCAAGTCCGCCCACAGCCGCCAGGGAACAAGCTCCCGCGCCAAGCCGTGAGCAGGAGAGGGAGGCAGGTCCGCCCGCCGCCCGACCCCGTACTCCGAGTCAGCAGAACCCCAGAGCCAACCAAAGCGAGGCACGAGGCTCGGCAAGGTTCCCAGACACGATCAAGAGCACGATCGACTCAGCACAGCAACCAGGACGCTCTCTGCCGCCACAGCTTCCACACCAAAAAAACACGATCGTTCTGGTTGTAATCTTCTTCTTCTTCCTTTTCGACCCCGAACAGAACCTTTTTATCCTTCTGTCCTCATCACTTCAATCGAGCCGTTTATTGGCCCACCGCCATCGCCTTCCGCCAATCATGATCACGGGGCGGAGCCATCCGCTGCACTGTCCTGTGACGTCACGGCCAGTCTCCAGAGAATACCAAAAAGGGGTTTACGCAGACACACTTACCCTATCCCGTGTCCCTATCTAATTACGTGGCAATTATCATCTCCCCCCTTGAAGAAACGAACATTTACTAGACAACTTATCACCACTGGATTGCTACTTATTACATCGAGATCCTGGTAAACTCGAACAGCATGGCATACCTAATTAAACATCCTAATTACCCTTTGAATGCATACCCCCCCCTCAAACGTAACAATATATACATAAACAAAAAGCACAATGAGGCGGTGAATCCATCAGTCAGTCCGGAAAGCCGTGAAGACTATATGCCTATCAACCACATCCTGTTTGAACGTCAATTCCCCAAGACTTAAGACCCCAAGGACCCAAAAGGCACCTAAGAACCTTTAGACCCCTTCGACCTTAACACCATTTAGACCCCTTACACCCTTCAGACAGATTAGACAGCTCAGACCCTTGACCATTTAGACCGCTTGGATCTTCTATCACAAATTTCAAGTAAATATAATATCACCAATATTACAAATAGATTTTTAGAAAATAAATGTTTGTATTATGATTGGTGTAAATCATGCCAACACTGCAAATGTATATCATTCTCTGCGATGATGTGTAGCGAGCCTATCCATGCAAGTATTGTTATAATTTGCTAGCAGATACCCCTCTACGATGGGTATGGGGGACAGGACGGATCACAATACTCAGTTACAGTAGTTTCTTTGGATGTTTTGCACTGCATTCAACAGCTCAGTTCATATTAGTGGTGTGTCTGGGTGCCCATGGTAGCGTTTGAGACCGGTCGCTTTAGATTGTTGGCATTATCACTTCGTGCCGGATGAGTAACACGAACGATTTGACATATTCATCATTTCTATATTCCCTCCATCAACAGATTAACAACATGGCAGGATAGAAGTCGTAAATGCTGAGTTGAACAAACATCCTGAACTCATGGACTTAGTTAAGTAAAGTACGTCGTCTGGGACCCGGCCGTCTGTTTGCTGCTGATTGTGACATCATCGATTCCCTCTCTGAAAATTCTATGTATATTTGATTTTTTTTTTAATCCGCAATCACCTGCGTAAATACATGGAGCACATAATGTGAAGATTTTGGAAGTATGAACAGAATATGTTCAGAGAAAAGTGTGTTTGAAGTTCCAGGCTTATACCCATTATATTATTTATGATAGACTTAATTTTGTACACTTAAATTTTGAAATCACAGTGGAGGAAACCCTCCAGTATCGTGGGTTCTACTATCGCAGGTTTCTACCAATCACGGGCAACTGATTGTGTTCTGATTCCATGATCACGGGTTTTATTTTGACCAATGGCAGTTTTTCAACTGAGATGAGTCATCGTTTGCGTCCCGAGCGTGAACGATTTCCTTCCATTATGAGCCTTGTGGAGTGTCTCGTGCACCGTTTTTAATGAGCCCAAATGCAAAGCAATGGATAAAGTTAGTTGTACCAAAAGGCAGAGAGAGGTTATGACATTGGGCAAAAAGATCGAGTTGTTACATCGTTGGGTTCAAGGAGAAAATGCGGCATCTGTGTAGGCCGCCATTATGGGGTCAATGATTGTTGGTAGAATCTTCTCCCATTGTACTGTTCTTTATTTGTAAGCCTTCATTACCCTTCAAACCTAATTCCCAAATGTTCATTTTCCAACTAACGGATTCGAACCCACTTTCTCAAACACATTCTCATGCGCAGCTCATTAAACAAATCTTGACAAAGGGATTTAGAATGGAACAGGTTTTTAACACCGACGAGACGAGATTATTCTGGAAGATTATGTCATCTCGTTCGTACCTTGGTCTCCAAGCAGGGAAGACTTGCGTCCCATCCCGTGCGTGAACGATTATCTCCCATTACGAGCCTTGTGGTGTTTCTCATGCACCGTTTTTAATGAGCCCAAATGTAAAGTGATGGACAAAGTTAGTTGAACCAAAAGGCAGAGAAAGGTTGTGATGTTGGGCGAAAATATTTAGTTATTACATTGGTTGGTTTGAGGAGAAAATGCGGCATCTGTACGGGCCGCCATTATGGCGTCAATGATTGCAGGTAAAATATTCCCCATTGTATTCTTCATTCGTAAACCTTCATTTTCTTTCAACCCTTCATTAGCCTTCAAACCAAATTCCCAAACGTTCATTTTCCAACTCCGTATTCGAACCTGATTAACACTTAATTTTTGACTCGAACAACATTCTCAAACACACATTCTCATGCACAGTTCATTAAACAAATCTAGACGAAGGGATTTATAATGGAACAGGTTTTTAACACCAACGAGACGGAAGATGATGTCATCTTGTACCTTGGTCCCCAAGCTGGGAAGATAATGGTTCAAGGTAAGGCGATTTAAGGATCGTGTTACCCTTCTCCATTGTGGGTTGTGGCAATGCTGCAGGCACCTTCATCGTAATGCTAATGCTGCTTTTCCGTGCACTGAATCACCTTCCCCACTCACTCCTTCCCCTGCTCACCCTTTCCCCTTTTACAGCATCATCCCAAGATAATTCTTGTGTTTTATATTTATGGCAGAGTATAGTGTGAGTACATACTCTGTCTCTGTCTCTGTCTCTGTCTCTCTCACTCTCTGCTGATCTGGAAATAATTCGACTGGTTTACTAAGGAACATGTTCTTCAATCCTTGACAACCCCACAGTCAAACATTATAGGCCTCACCATTATACATAGTCTTTCCTGGGCCAACCACGTACCAAAGCTGAACTTCAAAGCCAGCTGCAGATTTGGCATCCTTTGTCTATCCATGTCTTTCCTTGGAAAATCAGAGCTGCTTACTCTTGATAAAGCCTTTGTCCATACCTCAATGGAGTACTGCTGTCTGCTATTGATTGGTGCTCCAGTATTACATCTGTTTCTATGGAATATAAATCTAATCTGTGGAATCAAAGGTCTAAAAATTATTGGAATCTCCCATGATGAGGCCGAATCACAAGGTCTGTTCCTCTCACATTGCAGGCAGGTCAGTAGTCTCTCTGTTTTCTATTGTGTATTCTCCAACATTCCTCCCTCCACTCTTTCAGTACTTCAGTACCCTCTGCAATAACTCCAGGATGCATATGTCCTTCCAGTAATGCCCTTCTAGTTAAACATACAAACTCCATGCTGACTACACACCTCAACTCTTTTAGTCCTAATTTCTCCCATACATGGAACCAACCCTCCACGGGCTATTCTGTTTCAATATTCCCTCCAGGGCTTCATGCTGGCAGTGCACTGCTACCTCCAGTCCATCCTACATCCTGACTGCTCTTGTAGAAAAAAGATCGTTGTTTCACCAAGTTTTTTTATTATTATATTACAAGTTAAGTAACCAAATACCAAATCTGTTGCCTTCTGTTCTTTGTTGGTTTTGCACTGATTTGAGAATATTTTTGTGCCTGTCTCAGTTTGATTCGGTGGCATTCAGTAACAAATAAAGTAGACTTGCCATTGAGAGAGATTCCCTAAATGAAGGGTCATTCCCAGCTGACTATCTGGATGGACATCGAATTAGGCAGTCAGTAAGCTGAACGAATATTTCAGATGCGAATATTTATTTTATTCTTCTTTTGTGTGCAGGACATGGCTGTGAGTTTTCATAATTATTTTCTTTTGCTGGAGCTGTGGCTATGCCACAGATGCAGGGCCACCAGTAAGTGAGAGCAAAGATTTTTGATTTAGCCAGGGTGTCAGTAATAACTTGTCTACTCTTCACGATTGGCACTGCAGGATCTTTACCGCCTCCAAACTAATTCCAGCAGATGATATAACGCTCATTCAATGGAGGGCATGCACATTGATGCCTTGCCCTACCTGTGAAACACCAGTGTGACACTTTATAGCTCTGTCGGGATTCAAACCCAAGCAAAGCAGCTCAGAGGTGAGTGTGCATACCTCTCGACTGTTTTACCAGCTGGTCTGTTTAGCTGTGTCTTTCTCTATCTCCAGCTGTGTTGTTCAATACGTTTGCCACTCAGCACATGTGGCAGATCGGCCATGGACATCGTGGCAAATTGATGCTCTTCAATAGCTATATCTTTTTCTTTGGTGCATTAGTGCACCATTGATCTGACAGCACCAGCAGGGTGCCCAAACACCTAATATTATTTCGAGATAAAGAAATGAACTCAGGTTAAACTGCTATTTTTAGTGCTGTCTGAATAACAAATACCTTCCATAGTACTGACACCACTACCTGCAGATATCAGTGATCTGACTCCCAACCAGTCTCTATATTTAAATCTATAATAAACTTCCATTTTCGAATCTTTATTTGAAATTCACAATTTTCTTGTGTCATGTGGAAAATATAGTGATCTGTTCGCCATAAGTTTGGTGAGCATCGAAATCCTATTGGACATCGAAGCTCTGCAGTGATCCAAGCCTTGTGGAGGAGTTTACAGATGAATCACATGCAGGACAAGTACATTGGTGCAGAATGGGAAAAATCAATACTCTACATGAATTTGAACATGGAGTGTCAGCATAATTAAATGAAGATTGGAGTATGAAAAAGGTGAAACTGTAACAATTACTCCAATCTTTAATTTATGATAGAGAACAAGTGTTTGTTTTGATATTGTCCAGAAAGTAAAACAAACAGATGTAAGCTGTCACTGACAATTTCTGATTGAGCCACTGCTTTATGTCTGTATCAAAGTTTCGGAAGGAATCTTCTTGATACAGAGCCAGATTCTTTGTCATTCCACCAACAAAGTTCTAACAAAGTCATTGGCATCATTTACACAGCACCCTCCTTTTTGCTGAGCTGCCAGAAAGGGATCGTGCCAACGTTTGCAATAAGTCGATTGTGGCATTTCCTTGCCATAGACCTGCGGGGATTTGGTTAATATTTTGCCAATTTGTCTCCCAAGGATGAGGATTCGACACACAATGTCATTGATGTAACTAACCTGGCACTGAAAGCCAGTGGTATGCAATAGTCATCATGTCTGCATTACTTATTGAATAGAATGACAGTGGACAGCCTGAGTTATTCGTGGAAGAATATCCCTAAAACCTCAAAAATCTAATAATGAAAAAAACAATCCTGAGCTGAAACTCAGACATCAAGGCTAAGATTTAGCTTTTTGTCAAGAAAAAGCTCCTTTTCTTCACTATTATGCTGATAAGAAAACATATCATTACTATCATAAATTAAGAATTTAAAAAGATTAAAAATTGAATGGAATTTTGTTTCCAGGAGAAACCAAAATGACATATTGAATTGAACGAAATTATAGAGGATGTAGGAAGTCCTTTTCATCTCAGTAATGATCACAGCAGGAGGTAGAAAGAAAGGAAAGCGGTAGTTTGGTCAATGCTGGCAACTTTCAGTTGTAAAAATGTTTTTGATTGTTCTACTGTGGAAAATGTCTGCTAGGAGGTTTAGATTTAGTGTTTGCTATTTTCTTTATTTGTTGGCTTTTTAGTCTGAGTGCAAAGTGGAAAATCCAGCAATCGCTGTTGCGCTCCAGTAATTTGAAAATGAAGGTATCACCATCTCAATAAAGTTGCTCAGAAAGGCAGGGCTCAATGTTTTGCTGGACAGTTTTATGAGCATTGGTGGCGCCTTCTTTTTATACGCCCGATATATATATCAGGGCGTATTATTTGAATTATGGATCTCCCCAATTGCAAGCAGTTTTGTGCAGTAATCCATTAACGTTACTGGTATTGCCCAATCTCCTGGCAGGGTGGAATGGGGTTGCATTAGCTGCCCTTGCATTTCACTTCCATGCTGTAAAAGGGGTGTCTACGTTGCCAACCCACCTGTGTTAAATGGTTTACACATTTCATCCCCTCACAGTGCTGGAAATGTAGCTCTGTTTGTTTGTAATGATGTAATCACTATTGGTATTTAATCTTGGGTTATATTCTCAAGAGAATCAAGTCATACTATGCACTTCTAAATTATATCTCCCTCTTCTATTTTTTTTTGGGGGGGGCAGGTGGGGGAGGGGAGATTAAGCTCGATTGGCCCAAATCTTTGAGCATATTCACTTTTATGTGGCTTAACACATGCTTTGTATAATGACTATAACGTAGCTCTAAATTGTACGATTTACTCTGCATGGGCTTCAGTTGTGAACAAATAATCTTGTTTAACAATGAAAGTTCAGCTCAGGAGTGTTTTAGAGCTGAATAAAATATGCAGAAATGTACTTTTAATTGCAAGTTTATTTTAGCCAAAGTGTGCTGTAGCTGATCATTGCGGTGCAGGCAACTTACACACAGGCTACTGGTAGCACTGACCGACAAACTATGAATGCTACACTTGAACCCTAATTCTTTTCCAAATTTGTCTGTAATTATGATTGAAACCATTGTAAATAGGTGATTTAAATCATCAGATAGGTGTGTGTGTGTGTGTGTGTGTGTGTGTGTGTGTGTGTGTGTGTGTGTGTGTGTGTGTGTGTGTGTGTGTGTGTGTGTGTGTGTGTGTGTGTGTGTGTGTGTGTGTGTGTGTGTGTGTGTGTTTTGATGATTTTTGTGGGTAAATATATTGAACTAGGTTGTTGGTAAAAGTTGTCAAGAAAATGGAAATGTTATAATGACAAGTAATTATGATAGCTTCGTGTGATATTGAGTTAAATATATTTATTGAGTTAAACTTCATGTAATATTGAGTTAAACAAATTCATCGAGTTAAACTTAGTGTAATATTGAGTTCAACATCGTGTGGTGTTGAGTTAAACATATTTATTGAGTTAAAATTAATGTGATGTTGAGTTAAACATATTCATTGAGTTAAACTTAGTGTAATATTGAGTTCAACATCATGTGATGTTGAGTTAAACACATTTATTGAGTTAAAATTAGTGTGATGTTGATTAAATACATTTATTGAGTTAAAATTAGTGTGATATCACATGAAAAATATTTATTGAGTTAAACTTTGTGTAATATTGAGTTGAACACATTTATTGAGTTAAAATTAGTGTGATCTTGAGTTAAACGTTTTTATTGAGTGAAACTTTGTGTAATGTTGAGTTAAACTTAGTGTGGTGTTGAGTTAGACATTTATTGAGTTAAAATTAGTGTGATATTGAATTAAGCATCTTGATTGAGTTAGCTTAGTGTGATGCTGAGTTAAACATATTCATTGAGTTAAAATTAGTGTGATATCAAGCTGAACATATTTATTGAGTTAACCTTAGTGTAATATTAAGTTCAACGTCATGTGATGTTGAGTTGAACATTTATTGAGTTAAATTTTGTGGGATGTTGAGTTGAACATATTTCTTGATTTAAAATTAGTGTTGTGTTGATTAAACATATTTATTGAGTTAAAATTAGTGTGATATTGAGTTAAACTTCATGTAATGTTGAGCTAAACTTAGTGTGGTGTTGAGTTAGACATTTATTGAGTCAAACTTTGTGTGATGTTGAGTTATACATATTTATTGAGTTAGTGTGATGTTGAGTTTAACATATTTTTTGAGTGAGTATTATGTTGAGTTAAACATATTTATTGAGGTAAACTTCATGTGATATTGAGTTTCACATATTTGTTGAATTAGTTTGATGTTGAGTAAACGTATTTATTGAGTTAAACATATTTATTGAGTTAGTGTGATGTTAAGTAAACTTATTTATTGAGTTAAACATATTTATTGAGTTAAACTTCGTGTGATATCGTGTTTAGCATATTTGTTGAGTTCGTGTGATGTTGAGTTCAACATCGTGTGATGTTGAGTTAAACATATTTATTGAGTTAAACTTGGTGTGATGTTGAGCTAAAGATATTTATTGAGTTAAACTTAGTGTGATGTGGAGTTTAACATATGTATTGAGTTAGTTTGATGTTGAGTTCAACATATGTATTGAGTTAAACGTATTTATTTAGTGTGATATTGAGTTGAATATATTTATTGAGCTAAACTTAGTGTGATGTTGAGTTGAACATATTTATTGAGTTAGTGTGATGTTGAGTTAAACATATTCATTGAGTTAAACATATTTATTGAGTTAAACTTAGTGTGATGTTGAATCAAACATATTTATTGAGTTAAATGTTGTGTGATATTGAGTTCAACAATGAAATCCAATATTACCTTGTAACTGTTGAGCATAATTTTGTTTAACTCTCTGTAAGATGCCCATTTACATGTTTAACTTTATTTTTTGTGGAGATGTCAGATAGTGGATTCTGGTTCTCACCCACATCATTAAGTTAGCCACTTGTTGAATAATACACTTTTATTGACATATGACAGAGTCTGTGGCATAATGGCTAGAGCATCCACACTTGAGTCAAGGAAGTTGTTGGTTCAAACCCTGGCCAAGTCATACCAAAAACAAAAATTGGTACATGTTGCTTCCATGATGCCCAGTATTTAAATGGATAGAGCAAAGACAAATAATGCTGGGTAGGCAATGGCAAACCAGCCAGTATAACCCTTGCCAAGAAACTGCTTTGGTGGCACCAACGCTCTGTAAAGAGTATGGTAAATCAAAATCAAATGAAATTAATAATTAATGCAAGTTGAGTTTCCTAATAACTGATAGAATGGCGAGAGAAGTCATGCTGGTCAGCATTGTGGCATGGTCTTAAATCTTGTTTTGGTATCAGTGATCTGTTTAGATTGATTTGCATTCATTTGGTGCTATTTTGTATAATTAAATTATCTGCTTTCATTGCTTGTGCTGATATAAATACTCACAATGTACCTGTCCATTGAACCTGATTATGTGCTTTCTTCCACAATGAAATAACTTCATGTCTCTGAAATTCAAACAATGGCGCAGTTCATGAACTTTATCAAACTAAATGTTAACACAGACAGACGTGCTGGTTCATGGCTCCTCATCTGTACTTCAAAATGTTCAACCCCAGACAAAGAAACTTAGGTCCAATCACTACCTGATCTCTCTTTCTTCAGTTTCAAATCCTTGTATCTCTTTAAATGGACTGAATGTTCTCTGATATTCAGCATTTTACTATAATCTGAAAATCACTTTTTCTTTAATCTGCATGTTTTTGTCTAAATCTGTTAATGTTGAAATAGAGTCCAAATCTGTTAAAAACGACCTAAACTCTGGTTCATGTTCTCATAACTTGGTGCTTGGATTATGTACTCCAACTCACTTCCTGACTCCTCTCTCCCAAACCCTTACCATTCATTCACAATATGGCTGCCAAACTAATAGTTCAAGCTCATAAATTTGACTACATCACCCCAATCGTCAAAACACTTCACTGAACCCAGGACACCAATGCATTAATTTTTTTATTTCACTCTTATCCTTTAGAGTAAAAAATATATTGATTTCTGACCTAATCACATGCAATCTAATGAGGGGAATCTCTTGGTAATGGCTTGCACAAAGCTAAAGACTTTTCTTGATCTTTTTTTATATATATCTGTGCAACTGTAGAGCTCTCCACCCTTTTAAATTTGCACAACCTTATCAATAACACTGAACAACAAAATTTTTTTACTGGAGATGTGTAAAGTGATTTAGACTAATTTGGGTACGCTGATTTCAAAAATCATAACCGTTTTGCTGTATCACGTCAGGATTTTCAGTAACAGAAATATTCCCATTGCCTAGAAGTCAGGATTTCAATGAAATTTACAAAAATTCATTTATTCATTTATTTCATCATGAATGCTTCAAAATTATAGAAATTACAGAAAAACTCCACTAGAATGTAATTAAAAATGCTTTAGGCATTTGGCTTTGCGTTTGTGCTGCTCTGTGTCAGTTTCACGATGCAGGAACCAGCAGAAATCGCCCATCATGTTCGGGTTGTGCCGCCCTTGGTAACGCGTCTCCATGAGTGAAATCTCTTGGTGGAATCGCTCGCCGTGCTCGTCCGAGACTGCTCCCAAGTTGTCAGGGAAGAAGTTCAGGTGCTGGTGTAGGAAATGGATTTTCACGACATCCTGGAGCCAAGTTTCCTGAAGGACTCCAGCAGCTGCTGCACTATTTCTTCATAGTTGTCCGCGCGCTCGTTCCCCAAGAAGTTGTCCGTCACAGCTTTGAAGCTCCTCCACGCTGCCAGCTCTTTGGGGTTGAGAGTTCTCGGAAAAGTTTCGTCCTTCATAATCTGTCGGATTTGCAGTCCAACAAAGACACCAGCCTTGATCTTGGCCTCCGACAAGGTGTTGCCAAACTTTTCCTTGAGGTATAAAAACCCACGCCCATTCAGATCCATTGCCCGTACAAAACTTTTCATCAAGCCGAGCTTTATGTGGATTGGTGGAAGGAAAACCTTGGCTGGGTCGACAAGGGCGACATGCTTCACGTTGTGTCAACCAGGTACATGCTCTTTTCGCTCTTCCCAATCTTTCTTCGTCCAGTGATTCTTGTCGTCTCTGCTATCCCAGAGACAAAGGAAGCACATGTATTTCGTGTAGCCTGACTGCAGCCCTAACAAAAGCGCCACCACTTTCAAGTCTCCGCAGATGTGCCAGTTGAAGTCATTGTACTTGATGGAATCAAGCAGCTGCCGCATAGTCTCATAGGTCTCTGTCATGCCGAACGCGTGAGCCAGTGGGACTGATGGTTTCTCGTTGCCATTGTGGAGCAAAACAGCCTTCAAGCTGTTCTTCCCCGAGTCGATGAAGAGGCGCCGGCATGCAGGATCGTGATCACACCCAAGTTCTTTCAACAGACCGTTGATGTCACTGCAGAATGTAATCGTGTCTTCCATCTCAAAGAACTCAGCCATGTCTCTGTGACGTGCTCTGAATAAGGATATCTTGGTGTTAGGTTCAAGTAGATTCCACTGCTGCAGCCTTGATCCAAGCAGCTCTGCCTTCGCCTTTGACAGCGAGAGATCTCTTACAAGATCATTTAAGTCTCCCTGGTTCAGAAGGTGTGATTCTTGAGTGTCGGGTTCAAAAGGTTCATCATCACCATCCTCTTCACCACTGCTTACAGCTATGTTCTGATCAGCTGGAGGTGTTGGAACGGGGTTCTCGTCATCATGAGGCACAGGTTTACGAGCAGAGACGCAGTCAGCGTACTTGATGTGAACTTTAGTCTTCTTGTTGAAGCCGGCGATGCTTGTGCAGCAGAAATAACAATCATCATGATGATTCTGCGGCTCACGCCATATCATGGGCACCGCAAATGGCATGCTCGCGCGCTTGCCCACCAACCACTGAGTCAAGGTTGTGTGACAGCTTGTGCAGCAGATGTGTGGTGCCCAGCTCTGTTCTTGGTCCCCCACCTTACACCCTCAGTAGTGCAAGTAGGCGGACTTCATTTTCACTGCTGTAGATATACTTCGCTGTTGATCTTTTTTGGTATACCGACCACAGACATAACAGAAGTTGTCAGGATGATTGGTACAGGAACGCCTACTCATCTTTATCTGAAAGAAAGAAATATAACACAAGTTAACAACAATTGTACGAAATAGACATGTTAAAGACATATGTAAATTTCATTGAAATCCTGACTTCTAGGCAATGGGAATATTTCTGTTCCTGAAAATCCTGACGTGATACAGCAAAACGGTTATGATTTTTGAAATCAGCGTTCCCAAATTAGTCTTAATCACTTTACACATCTCCAGTAAAAAAAAAAATTTGAAATTTGTTGTTCAGTGTAATCGGTATTAAATCTCTGCTGAAATATCATCCATCAACAATTGTTATTTCATAATTTTTATTATTCTTACCACTTCCTACTTTGTTAAGCTTGAGCTCTTTGACATATTACCGAAATGAAAAGCACTCGATAAGAAATTCATCGATTGCCTTATCAGCATTTGTACTGAACATACCCAGGGCACCACTGCACGATGGCCTACTCTTCTTAAAAGACACCATGGGACATTTAACAAACAGAATGAAGTGCTAACAGAGGAACAGCCATCTTAATATTTTGAAAGAATGGTTTGCTCTGAAGTGTAAAGCACCACCTCTAAAGCAGCAGTACAACAGTGCTTCTTAACATTGGTCTAATGCTCATGGTGGGTGTTGTACATAAATCACATGCAAGGTGAAGACATCAGTATACCATGGCAATCTCTACATACAGGGTGTCTTAGTAAATGATGATGCATTCACAGCTGGTTGAAAGGTTTTACTGTGTGTAAGCAATCACAAACAGTATTCATTTTGGAGAATTGAACATGGGAGAAATGTGAAATCTTGTTCTTCTTCCTCTTTCGGCTTGCTCCCGTTAGGGGTCGCCACAGCGGAACAACCGTTCCCATTTCGCTCTATCCTCCACATCTTCCATTGACACTCCAACCACCCGCATGTCCGCCCTCACCGCATCCATGAACCTCTTCTTTGGCCTTCCTCTTCTCCTCCTGCCTGGCGGCTCCATCTTCAACATCCTTTTTTTCGCATTTCTCATGGGAGAAATTTTTCTCATATCATCTCATTTCATTTCTCATCTCACACCGCATTTCTCATGGGAGAAATGTGAAATATGACCACCATTTTGCTTAGGCAGGAATTTCTTCCAGTAGATGGATGGAATACCCTATGACAGTGAAAGCCATCATTTGGTCGACTTGTGCATGTTTTAGTCGACTTGTGGATGTGCATGTCATGCATTGTGCATGTCGACTTGTGCATGCTTATTGAGTTGCACAATGCAGGGCCATTCTTTTTTTCCTGAATAACGTGATAAAGCATCACTGCATCAGATTTGCACTATTTTTTTTTTGGTGACTAGTAACATTGTCTTGGTCTTGGTCTATTTATGGATGTATTTCGGTTTCTATATCCAAAAAAAGCATTGACCAGTACCCCTCACACCGCTGCTGCTCCGCTCACCCCAAACAAGATTCTCTTGATACGTGATGTTATCAAGGCAGGCGCAAAGCACCCCTCCCTTTATATGGGATGGTTTCTATGTATGCAACTTTAACACAGGGACTGAAAATTAATTTCTCAGCTTTTAATGGACGAAAATGGCTTCAAATTTCAGAAGTAAATCTTTTCCACGTCAAGGTAATATGCTCCAAATTTCAGCAACATCCATTTCCGAATTCTTGAGTTTTTAACGAAAACCCTCAGAATTACCCTGGATATGCTGCTTCTGCTCTCCCATCAATGGATGGAGGTCCTCAATGCCAGACAGGAAATCCGAGCCGTATCCCTGGACATATCACGTGCTTTTGACATAGTCTGGCACCCTGCACTACTCACCAAACTCTCTTCCCAAGGTATTCAAGGCCATCTCCACTCATGGCTCGCAGACTTCCTCTCCTGTCGCAGTCAACGTGTGGCTCTAAATGGAGTTCTTTCATCCCCTCTTCCTGTGCAGGCTGGAGTTCCTCAAGGTAGAGTTCTGGGCCCTGTTCTTTTTCTGGTTTTCATCAATGATCTCTCCGACTCTCTGGAAAATCCTCTATTTCTCTTTGCCGATGACTCCACCCTCTGCTGTACCATGTCATCCCTCAGACCAGCAAGCAGCAGCTTCTTCGCTCACTGCAGATCTGGATAAAATCACAAACTGGTCCAACACGTGGAACATGTCTTTCAATCCGGACAAATCTCACTCTGTCTCTTCGAAAGGACTGTTTAGAAAACCCCCCCAACCACTTTCTCAACAATCCTCTGGAAGAAGTCTTTTCTTTCAAGCTTCTGGGTCTCACTCTCTGCCATGACCTTTCCTGGGAAAGTCACATTTCCAACCTCGCCTCAAAAGCCAGTCGCCGACTGGGAATCCTCCATCGTGCAAAGTCCTTCCTCGGCCCTCTTGAGCTCCTGACCACTTACAAAGCTTTTGTCCATAGCTTGATGGAGTACTGCTCTCCCCCTCTGGGCTGGTGCTCCTGCCTCCCACCTTTCTCGGCTTCACGCTGTCGAAACCAGGGCATTTAAGATCATTGGCATCTCCCACAATGAAGCTGAGTCTTTGGGCCTCTCACTCAATCACCGCAGGTTGGTCGGTGGTCTTTCTGTTTTCTACCGACTCCTCTCCAGCCTTGCCCCCCCTGCTCTCTCTGCGATTTGTCCCCACCACATTTCCACAGGGCGCTCAAAGTCCGCCAAAAACCCCCTTCTGGTAAAACTACCAAAATCACGAATCACTGCTCATCTTCACTCTTTCGTTCCTCTTTTTTTTTCCCCACCTTTGGAATAAACTTCCTCACTCTATTCTTTCCCATTCTTCCCTCCAGGCTTTCAAAACAGCTGTTCACCACCACCTCTTATCTTCCCCCATCCAAATCCTCGATCTTTTCTACCCCCGATAATCCACCCAAGCCCACTTCCTTCAATTCCCCTGCTTTCCTTCCTGAAAGTCCCTGTAATGTCCATCTTCTCTTCGCCATGTTCCCCGTCCCATCCCCATCCCTCTCCCTTCCACAGTTTACCTAATGTGTCTGTTCCCCACTGTTTTGTCCCTTCCACTCCCGCCCCTCTTGTCTCATGCCCCCTTGCTGTAAGTTGTGTGTTAGCTCTCATACGAGCCTCGACAAGGTATACAAAAAAATAAATTCAGGTTGGTGTCAGTCAGTCTGTCAGTCTGTCTGTCCATCCATCCACCTAAAATGTGTTGGCACTCATATCTCAAAGGCTATGCATTGAAACAAGCTGAAACTTGGAATATACATCGGACAATATGTCAAATTAATGACTTTTGAAACAAATTCCACCTTCGTGCTGTAGTTTTTGCTTTTTTTTGCAATTTTTTCCTCATATTCAACTCCACGCATCATCTACAAATATCTCAGAAAAATCATGCAATTCTGCTTGGTTTTCACAGGAGGGCAGCACGATCTCTCATTTATGGATATATGCACAAGTAGATGAATTTATTTGTTCATCAAATCAGTTGTCGACGATTGTACGTACTCATTATGCTGTACCCGTGAAGCGAAAAGCAGGGTTAAGCGATCGGTAGTGTACGTACGTATGTTGTACGTCGTATGTGTCTACATTTTGTTAAGATCGAAAACCGGTCAGCAGAGAAAATTGAAACTTCTCCACATGTTACATGACCATGTGATATAGCGGTCACTCTTTTGAGGTCAACATCAGCCAAATTTCTAAAATTGTCAATTTTCATCTGATTGACTTGAAATTTGGTCAGGATTTTCATTTCAGCTCACTGTATTCAACATCCAATTATTTTTGAGGTCATCGGCCAAAAGGTTAACATATACCGAATTTCTAAAGTTGTCAATTTTCATCCGATTGACTTGGAATTTAAAAGGATTTGCATATTTGGCCATTGAATTCAACAAACATTTATTTTTGAGGTTAACTTAGGCCAAAAAGTCAACATCGGCTGAATTTCTAAATTTGTCATTTTTCATCTGATAACCTTGAAATTATGACTGTGAAGTCGTCGCATGGCCATCTTGGAACTCGCAAAAGGAATACACATTTACATTAACATGCACACAACTGTGAAGCCGTCACATGGCCCTCTCGGAACTCGCAAAAGGAACACACATTTACATTAACATGCACACAACTGTGAAGCCATCACATGGCCATCTCGGAACTCGCAAAAGGAACGCACACATACAAATGGGGCAGATAGAGAAAACATTGTTTTCGGTTCGTTTTGCATATCTCAGTGAGGACCTCGTACAGAGTACACGACATCTAAATAGAACTTGTGCATGAGAATCAAGAAAAACTATGAAGCCAAATATTCGTGAAAAAAATTAATGTGTTGCAATTTTTGAAGAAAAATATCCTCACTTTTACAAAAACCCCAAGAATACATATGGCAAACTAATTATTGGTGAGTTAAATTTTTATTCTTTACATCCATCTATAAACTGTCAATCATTCCCGTGTTTCACAGGCAGGGTGATTCATCAATGTGTGTGCCATCCCTCAGATGGACGTTGAACCGGGAGTCCCATCTGCCAACATTTTTTCCGGTGGATGTTTAAGACCCCAACGGCATCCTTCGTGAAGAGTATGTGAGCCCTCACGGGATCCCTGAACAAATTACAAATTCCTGCCCAAACTACTGCCGGGAAGGCAATGGCAAACCACCCAGGATAGCTCTTGCTCAGGATGCTGTGTCGGCGACACTGACACTGTGTGAAGATTATGGTACAACAGATAGAGAGAGGAGTGGGCTTTCAACAAATTACAGAAAGGACGGATCACAGTTAATCTGCTTCAACAGCAGTACCCTTCATCATAAAGGCGATTTATATTTATTTTACATGTTTAATTCAGTTGTGATGTGTTTAGTTTTGCCTGTCGCACACCTTTCCTCTGTATTTTCTCAAATGCAACATGCAACACATCCTCCTGATACATACCTTTATTTGTGCGGTGTATAGGCAACTGACAGCTGCACTAATCACTCTTGAAAATACAATTTTTTTTTTTTAAACCCTGGTTTTGTGTATGAATCAAAAACATATCTGCTGCTTATAATTCAAAACACCTCACAGCACTGGAAAATGTGGGGACAAGAATACTGTAAATGGTGGAGACTTGTAATACCTTCCCCCACCTAGAGGCGGCGCTGCACCATACACATTTGCATGGATAATTTGCAGATTACTTTAATTGGGGTCTTGCTGATCCCATATAGCAAGTCTGGATGTAATCGGCCCAGAACTGTAGGAGGAGTAGCATGACAAATGCATGTCAGTCCATGAATTATAGTACTTGGATTATTAATCTAGTACAGTATTATTATTTATTTATATATGATACAAATACTAGCGTATGAGCATTCCAGCAATATAATCATACCTGTATAAAAGGTGGATTTCGCTTGAAGGGTTTTTTATCTTAAAAAAAAACTTTTTTTTTTTGCCTCTGCACATGCTTTGAGGTTCAGCATAAATGACCTCAGTGAGAGTTCTGGGATTAACAATGTGATTACTGAGGGTACAAGCTCATATACATCACATATGTGCCGAGACTCACGGTAGCCGATAACCCTAACAGCCCTAACAGCTAACCCTAACCCTAACCCAAAGCAGGGTATGATGGAGTATTGGAGATTTGGTGAACTCAGTGTTCACTTTTGGTGAACTCGGTGAAAACCCTAAGTGTAAGGGGTTTTCCAATGAATGTGACAATATTAATGTGCACAACTAAATTAAATTGGATCCAGGCCTATCCTGTGAGACGAATGGCCAGCTGCATTGTGGGAGCAAATGTACTCCATCAGCTGGGAGTTCCTGATGCTGTTGACGTTGACAGGTATAGCTGGGTTATAAATCGTTTGTAAAACATGAGACAGTGCGAAGCTCAAATTTGATGAATAGTAGCCACCAGAAAACTATTGTTGTTTAAGAGGGACGGTGTAGTTG
Organism: Eptatretus burgeri; assembly: GCF_056783735.1. NCBI lineage: Eukaryota > Metazoa > Chordata > Myxini > Myxiniformes > Myxinidae > Eptatretus > Eptatretus burgeri. Next base: position 40,682,103 of record NC_140963.1, on the reverse strand, counting down.
CCAGTTCACAAAATTGTTTGAAAACATGTGGTTCATGTGTGTCGTGTGAAAAGCGCTCGTTGTGTACGAAGTGCAACTAACGCATGAATACGTTGGGTGTCAAAGTCAGATATGTCTGCAAACCTGGTGATAGGACCCAGTATGTTTCGGGAGAAATTTGCTCTCTAATTTCCAAAGATCCATTTTTTTTTGTGTAATTGGAGCTTCACTGTAAATCCTAGTGGAACAAAGCCTGGTGTACAGCTCAGATTGCCACAGGCAGGAAAGATCATTATGGATAGAAATACGTGGCTGGGCTACTCCAGCATAACTGCACGACAACAGAGACATGAACTTCGGAGAGAAAAATTGGTGCTGCTGTGGTGGTTCCCACCTTTCCAAGCAGGATAGAGAGGGATGAACACCAGAGTAATGACCGTTCTGAGTGAGGGAAAATAATTCCAGAGATAGTCATCTTCTTTCAAGGAAGAGTAGTACGGATATACGTGAGGCCCCACGCAGGACATCAGGAAGGAAAGTAGGATTAAGGGTGGAAAATGATGTAAAAGAGGGCATACGTGAATAAGCAGTTATAGTCGAGGCAGAGGGAATTGCCGGATGTGAACAAGTGGTAGTTATGGTAAGTTGTTTGGAATGGACTCGATCCTACTTGTACGGAACAAGCACCGAAGCTTCAAGTATTAATCACACCATTCTTAAAGCAGGACTGACCTATAGGTGTGCAACAGCTGGAATGAGTTTTACAGAAGTGTCTCTTTTATTTATGCCTCCACTGATGAAGTCACCGGTGGCATTGTTTTCAGGTTGGCCGTCTGTACGTCCATAGTTCGTTCATGCAAATTTTCTCTGTTTTCGCTGCAACCGCTTTTTTTTTTGACATGAAATTTTTGCCACAGATGCGACTACTCATGTAGAATGTTTTAATGATAATGTTGACATCGGTCATGTGGTGTGGCAGCCATATTGTAAAAAAGGAAAAACTTTCGACCTCTGTATCTCCGAAACCGCCCCATGGAAAAAAAAAATTGAAACTTGGCACATGTGAAGTACTTGCCATGTGTGTGATTTTTTTTGTTATGTCATAAGTGGCTTCGTTATGACGTCATAATTGCATATGTCGAATGCTTTATCCGATCAGTATGAACATTTTTGAGTGTCATCTCGAGCTAAATTGGATGGGGGGAAAACAAATGATGATGACGTCATCGGTCACATGGTTCGGCAGCCATATTGTTTTTAACATTAAAAACCTTCAAAAATCTTCTCCGAAACGGCCGACCCACATGTTCTTCACTCACATGTTCCTCAAGCCTTGAGGATACCAGGATGTACACGAATAATGAATAGGTCACATGGTCTGGCAGCCATATTGGATTGAATGAAAATTTTCAAAAAAAAAAAATTCTCTTGAACCGGAACATCCATATCCATTAACATGTACACAACCGTGCAGCCGTCGCATAGCCATCTTGGAACATGAAACATCACGATTATGATCCATTTGTCATGAGGAATACATGTTTTAAATTTCAACCGATCAGAAAAATGGTCTGGCAGCCAGAATTATTTCATAATTTGAATCTGGGTTTGGGGATTTAAATCAAACTTGGTACAAGTATGTATAATGATGTAATAATGTGGGCAGAGGCATATATGGCAACGTCGAAGAGTGCCCTTCTAGTTGTTTTTTTTAATCGCAAAACTGTTGTTTTGTTGCAGTCAAAGGCGAGGTGTTTCTGTGGGGTGACAACTCCAAGGGACAGATTCTCCAGGCCGATAAGGCTTTCATATCTCACCCAATCTCCCCTGATCTCTCCTTCCTCAACGAAACAGTTTCTTCCGTGGCCAGCGGCTGGTCTCACGTCATTGTGAATACAGGTATTGTATGCTAGGAAAAACAGACTTGGTATAAGTATACAAAAAATAAGGCAATTTTTCCAGAACAGGCTGCACCATGTTGCCTTCCCAACACAAAACACATGCATTTATACATAAATGCAAGAATGTGTGTTATGCATCACAATGACCATTTAGAATCTCCTAATTGAACCATTAAATTGGGACTGCCAACCCATCCTAGCCCATGGTTTTCAAAACACAGCCTGACAGCATTGGAGTTATATACTGTATCTAAAGGCCCAGTCACACCTTGACGTTTTAGCCAGGAATGGCAACGTATAAAAATGCACGTAAAACGTTGGCGTACGCTGAAGTTTTGAGCCTTTTTTTAAGTTTTGGTAGTATTCATAACGTGTTGGTCGTATGCATAACGTATTAGTAACAGGCACAGAACGTTTCGTTGTGTTAAAGATAACTTATACCAACGAATGCTTAGCCTGTTGTCGGCGTTCACAACCTATGCCCAATGATAGTTTAACTTAGTCATAGCGCGCTGCACGTATCGCCGACGAACTCGTGGCATTCTCTGTTAAAAACCTGCTGCACGCCGATTTAAATCATAACCGCCTGAAAATTGGAAGTGTCAACATCGCAGTCACACCTTGACGATTTAGCCAGCGTATGCCGAGCTATGAAAAATGTGTCTAAAACGCTGGGACACGTTGAATACGGTATGGGTAAGTTGTGCACACGTTAGGAGCACGATGAAAAATGATGAAGTACGCTGGCATATTACGTGGTACGTCTATTACGTCGTGAAATTTCAAGCATGCTGAAAATTTTACGACGTACTCGACGTATGGCTCACAAGTTCTGCATACGCTGGCATAAGTTCTCGGCACGCTCCGTAATCGTTTACACACGTCGGCCACACGTTACTTGTAAGTTACTCATACGTCGAAGCACGTCTCGGTAATGTTTAGCATACCCGAAACTTAATTTTTAACCTACGAGTAACGTGCTTTGAATCTATTAGTAGCTTGCTTTGAACCTATGAGTAGCGTGCTTTGAACCTATGTGTAACGTATCTCAAACGCACATTGGCGTATGCAGACTAATTTGATTGACGTCTTCCGGACGACCACAGAACTTACTGAACGTGTTTCTAACTTACAGCTACCGTATAATGGCGTATTGGCAGCGTTTAGGGGAATTGGTATATACAAATGGGCTTCACAAGAGGAACCCGTCAGTGTTCCAGACTCCATGTTGAGTAGATGTCAATGTCAGTAGTAGTAGTAGTAGTAGTAGTAGTAGTTCGAGAGAATTTGGTGATGTCGATGTTAGTAGTAGTCGTAGTTCGAGAGAATTTAGTGTTGTCAATGTTAGTAGTAGTAGTAGTAGTTCGAGAGAATTTAGTAATGTCGATGTTGGTGGAAGTAGTAGTAGTAGTTCGAGAGAATTTAGTGATGTCGATGTTATTAGTAGTAGTAGTAGTAGTTGGAGAAAATTTACTGATGTCGATGTTGGTAGTAGTAATAGTAGAAGTCGTACTTTCAAGTAACGTGTTGCAAAGTGTGAACAACGTTCGTGTTGCGTGCTTACAAAACGTTACTCATAGGTTAGAAATAAGTTTCGGGTACGCTAAACATTACCTCCACGTGTTTCGACTTATGAGTAACTTACAAGTAACTTACAAGGAAAAAAAATTGAAACTTGGCACATGTGAAGTACTTGCCATGTGTGTGATTTTTTTTTTTTGTTATGTCATAAGTGGCTTCGTTATGTCTTCATGTTCATGTCAGGTCATGACTTCATGTCAGGTCAGGTTCGATCTGTGACCTGCTACAGGTACCATGTAAACCTGTAGTAACCTGTTCCATGGTCGGGTTGTCGGCGACTAAACCGTCTCCCCCACCAGGTTTTCTGGTGAGGAGGGTGTTTGGATATGAACACCCAGCAGGATTAAAAACAAAACCTGTCAAAGGGCGGAGGAGCTCCTTGTGAGCCAACGGCCATCCATATCTAGTGCCCAACTGTGTCTGCGGACGTCCTCCTGCAGTTGGGTTACTTCTTATTAGGAGGTTGGTGGCAGGATTTGCACTCCGGCCACCGTAAAACCCTTCATTCCGCAAAACGCAAAAACGCAAAAAAATCTGAAAACCCACTCCATGGGAGTACCTCCTGTGCAGCTTCCCTTCGCAGGGCAGCTCACCGGATGAGGGGATTGGGGCAAAGCCTTCGGGACCCCCAATCTTTGATGATAGGAGGGAAACCACGGGGTAACATCCCTGGGTCAGATTGCGGGAGAGTGTGTCAGAGTGGTGCTGAGGTGTCGTCCACCAGACGGCGGTCTCCTTCGGTTAACCTGAGGCGGTCCCTTCAGGTGGGTGCCTGGAATGTCCTATCCCTAAGAGAGGATGATCACCTGTCTCTGTTATCATCTGAGCTCAAGCGTTTGGACATCGGGATTGCAGCTCTCTCTGAGGTTCGGAGACCGGATTGCGGCGAGATAATGGTGGGTGGTTACACCTACTATTGGTCTGGTCGCTCTGATGGTTACCATACCCAAGGAGTTGCTGTAGCTGTGTCCAATAAGCTGACCCCAATGATAATTGAGGTAACACCGGTCAACGAGCGTATTATGAGATTAAGGATTCGTCACTCCTTAGGTGTCATTTCCCTGGTCTCTGTTTATGCTCCGACTGAGGCGAGTGATCTCACCATGAAGGATGCATTCTACACCACACTGGAGTCTGTGGTTGATCAGTGCCCCAGACGAGATACACTTCTAGTCTTGGGGGATTTCAATGCATCGACTGGAACTGATAGGGATGGTTATGAGGTGTGTGTTGGTCCCCATGGGTCAGGAACTATGAACCAGAATAGCACTAAGTTCCTTGACTTTGCAAGAAGTCATGGACTTAGGGTGGCTGGTTCATAGTTTCAGCGCCCACAAGCTCATCGCTGGACTTGGTATTCCAACGCTGGCGGTGTGGCAAAGGAGATTGACCATGTCCTCATTGACGGTCATTGGAGGATGATCCAGAACTGCAGGGTCTACCAGAGTGCTCAGTTCCTCAATACTGACCACAGGCTTGTTGTAGCAACTCTAATGCTGCACCTTAAATCCTGGAGAATGGTAACATCCCAGCCTAGGCTGGATGTTGCCAGGCTCAGAGATGAGAGAGTAGCTGAGGAGTTTGCGAACAGGCTGAGTGGACACTTGGGGGGTCTGGGTGCTTTGGGGGGTCCTGAAGAGTTGTGGAGCGCCTTCAAGACCACCGTCCTTGATGTTGCCGGGAGATGCCTTGGAGCTCACCGCAGGGCAAAGAAGAATTTTGTCTCTCAAGGGACACTGGATACCATTGACCAGAGTCGCAGGGCCAGGCTGAATGGCAGAGCTGAGGCGTAAAACTGTACGTGCACTGAGGGTGGAAAAGGAGGCCTATGTGCGAGGAATCTGTGAGGGGGTAGAGCATCACCTGTGGACAGGTGATTCTCGTCCCGCTTACAGGGTAATTCGCGCATTGCGTTCATCCAAACCCATCCCTCGGAGCACTGCAGTTCGAGCAGAGACTGGTAGGCCCTTGACAGAGGAGTCTGAAGTGAAGGCCCGCTGGGTCGGTTACTTTGAGCGGTTGTACCAGGCTGATCCCCCAGCTGTCGAGTTGGACGTAAAGGGTGTTACAATCCCTGTTGCTGACCCTCGAATCAACTGTGGTCCACATTCTCTTGTGGAAACACGGGCTGCGGTGAACCAGTTGAAACGGGGCAAAGCTCCAGGGATCTGTGTCATCCATGCTGAACTTCTCAAGGCTGGTGGAAATGCTGCACTCGTGTCGTTGCATGCAGTTTTGTGCTCTGCCTGGAACGCAGGCATCATCCCAACTGACTGGAAGAGGGGCCTTGTTGTCCCTCTCTGGAAAGGGAAGAGTGATCGCCAAGACTGCAACAACTACCGAGGGGTGACGCTGCTCTCAATGCCGGGCAAGGTCTTTGCTCGGATAATTCTTGATAGGGTTCGCCACCATCTGCTTGAGCACCAGCGTCCAGAGCAGTCAGGCTTTACACCAAAGAGGTCAACGATTGACCGTATCCTTGCACTTCGTGTCCTCACCGAACGCAGACGAGAGTTTCGGCAGGGGCTGCTTGCAGCCTATGTTGATCTCTGTAAAGCGTTCGATTCAGTGAATCGGGATGTCCTCTGGAGGATTCTTGGTCTTCGTGGGGTGCCACCAAAACTGATCGATCTGATGTCTGAACTCTACTCTGGTACTGAGAGTGCTGGGAAGTGTGGTGGTACCATCTCTGACTTATTTCCAGTTGTTACTGGAGTTCGTCAGGGATGTGTACTTGCCCCCACAGTTTTCAGCACTTGTATGGAGTGGATTTTAGGGAGGATGTCGGAGAGATCAAGTTGCGGTGCATCGTTTGGAAATGTCAAGATCTCGGACCTTGATTTTGCAGATGATGCAGTCATCTTTGCGGAGACTTTAGACATCCTCTTGGAGGCCCTCGAGGTGCTGAATGAGGAGTCGGAGCCGTTGGGATTATGGGTTTCTTGGGTCAAAACTAAGATCCAGGCTTTCGGTGACATCTTGGATGCTGCTCTCCTGTCTGTGTCTGTTTGTGGTGAGGATGTTGAGGTCGTGGAGAGATTCACTTACCTTGGCAGTGATATTCATGTCTCTGCTGGCTGTGAGTCAGAGGTCAATAGACGTCTGGGTCGGGCCTGGGGAGTCATGGATTCACTGGATCATGGGGTGTGGCGCTGCCGGTACCTGTGCGGGAGGACGAAAGTCCGAGTCTTCAGGTCCTTGGTACTTCCAGTCTTGCTCTATGGGTGCGAGACTTGGACTCTGACTAAGGATCTGAGATGGAGACTTAATTCCTTTGGTACCAGGTCTCTTCGGAGAATCCTTGGCTATCGCTGGTCGGATTTTGTGTCCAACGAACGGTTGCTGAGAGAGACTCGGATGAGATTTGTTACCTGCATAGTCCGTGAGCGTCAGTTGCGGCTGTATGGATATGTGGCTCGTTTTCCTGACGCTGATCCTGCTCATCAGATTCTCTCAGCGAGGGAGTCTCATGAGTGGAGGAGGCCAGTGAGCCGACCACGTGCCTCATGGTTGCAGCAGGTTGACCATCATCTCAAGGAGATGGGGATGGGCCTGGCATCTTCCTGGGGGATGGCCAGATGGAGGCCCCTGGAGTACTGGCGGAAAGTGGACGCAGCGACGTGCTGTTCTGGCACATGCTCCCATACCTGACCTGACAAGTAACGTGTTTCAACATGTGTCAACGATCGCATAACGTGCTTACAGCTTATGGCCAGCGTAGCGGAACGTTTGAGTCATACGCCGGCATACGTCGTAAAATTTCAAGCATGAAAAAATTCGAGGAAAACCCAAAAGTTCAAAGTTTAAAGCCAGCGTACAACGGCGTATGGCAGTGTTTTTCAGCGTGCTCTCAATGTTATCAAAACTTACCCATAACGTATTCAACATGTACCAGCGTTTTAGACAAATTTTCCAAAAATCGGCATAAGCTGGCTAAAACTTCAAGGTGTGACTGGACCTTAATACCAATAAATGTCTGTGTTTTTGTCTCCTCCATAACTCCAAAACCATAAAACCTGGCAGTCTGAAATTTTGCAAGCATACTAAGGGAACTCCAAAGAAGTGCAAGAGTGAAAATTGGGTGTTTATGCTAATTAAAACACCCCTTTTGAAGATTAATGGCCTCATTTAATTATATCCTTTATCAGGCACATCCTCGGCCACATTCCACATGATACAGTATTTATATGGTATGCTGTCCTGATGAGGGTAAATAAGTCTGAAATCAGGATAGGCAGCTCTGTTTGATGTTTAACCAATGATGACCATAAAATCTGTCTGTTTCACATGAGTCACCAGGCTGAAGCCCCCAGGTCGGAGGTGCCACTTTGTTGTGTGCTTGCGCAGAACATTACATCCATTGGAGATCGCGGGAGCACTCATTACATTCCACACATTTCGATTTATCCACCGATAGCACCACGTGCCTTCTGGTTGATTAGTTTGCATTAGCAGGAAAAATCATCTGGATGGTAGACAGGCCATGGTTCTTTGCAGATTATGCGGCATTACCGTGTGAGACATAATCCATGGCTGATGCTTACTATTACAGCCAGGAGGTATGATTGAAAATATGTCTATATATATATATATATATATATATATATATATATATATATGTATATATATATATATATATATATATATATATATATATATATATATATATATGGCCTATGCGCTCGAGATATGCACACTCACCTTGAACCTGTCCAGCCTGGGTTTGAATCTTGTCCCAGCTATAAACTGTCATCTTGATGCTTCACAGGCAAGGTGATTCATCAATGTGCGTGCGCCATCCATCAGATGGTGTTCTGTCTGCTGGCATTAGTTGGGGGATGTTAAAGATCCCACCATGTCTTTTTCGAAGAGTCGGTGAACTATTGCCATGACCAGGGAAAAAATCCTGCCCTAACGACTGCTGCGAGGGCAATGGCAAACCATGCAGTATAACCCTTGCCAAAAAACTGCTTCGGCAGTTCTGAACCTCCTCCAGGCAAAACACCAGAATACAAATATATACTGTTTTTCCAGTGCCTCCAGAAAGTCTACAACCATTTCAAAATTTTCACCTTTTGTTGCCTTAATGCCTGGAATTAAATTGCACTAAATCAAACATTTGTCCACCTTTATTTACACATTGTAACCCACAACTTCCAAGTGAAAAACAAATTCTACAAACTTCAGAAAATTAATTAAGAATACAAAACTAGAATATCTTGGTTGGATAAGTGTCCACCCCCCTTATAATAGCAATTGCAAATTAGCTCAGGTGTAACCAATCACCTTCAAAATCACACACCAAGTTAATTGGTCTCCACCTGTGTTAAATTGTGGTGATGCTGATTATTTCAGAATAATATCAGCTGTTCCTGTAGGTTTCCTCTGCTGGGTAGTGCATTTCACAGGAAGGACTCAACCATGAGAACCAAGGAGCTTTTAATAGAACTCCGGGATAAAGTTGTGGAAAGCCACATCAGGGGATGGGTGTAAAAATATTTCAAAGGCCTTGAATATCCCTAAGAGCACAGTCAAGATAATCATTAAGAAGTGGAAGTTGTATGGTACCACCAAAACCCTGTCTAGATCAGGCCGTCCCTCCAAACTGGATGACCAAGTAAGAAGTCTGATCAGAGATGCCACCAAGAGGCCAATGGCAACTTTGAAAGAGCTACATGCCTTTATTGCAAAGATTGGTCAATGTGTGCATGTGGCAACAACATCCCAAGCACTCCACAAGTCTGGCCTCTATGGTAGGGTGGCAAGAAGGAAGCCATTACTCGAAAAAGACCACCTTGAGTCCCATTTGAGGTGTGCAAAAACCTACTCCGGAGATTCTGAAGCCATGTGCAAAAGGTTTTGTGGTTTGGCAAAACAAGATGGAACTTTTTTGGCATAAATGCAAAACGTTATGTTTTGCACAAACCCAACACAGCACACCACTCAAAGAAGACCATCCCTACTGTGAAGCATGGGGGTGGCAGCATCATGTAATTGGATGTTCCTCGTTAACAGGGACTGGGGCACTTTTCAGGAGAAAATGGAAAATGGAAGGAGCAAAATACAGAAAAATCCTTGAGGAATATCTGCTGCCCTCTGCAAGAAAGATAAAATTGGGACGGGAGTTCACCTTTCAGCATGACAACAACCCGAATCACACAGCGAAAGCTGCACTGGAGTGGGCGAGGAAGAAAAAGAAAAATGACCTTAAAATCTGTGGCATGACTTGCAGATTGCTGTCCATCAATGCTGCCCATGCAACTCGAGCTTGAACAGTTTTGTACAGAAGAATCGGCAAATATTGCCCATGCAATCAATGTGTGAGAAGTTGATAGAGACCTTTCCCAACAGACTCACAGGTAGGTGCTTGCACCAAGTATTAACTCGGAGGGGGGGGGGGGGTTGGACACTTATCCATTCAAGATATTCTAGCTTTGTATTGCAGAATTTGTTTTTCACTTGGAAGTTGCAGGTTACGATGAGTAAATAAAGGTGGAAAAAGTCTGATTTAATGCACTTTAATTCCAGGCTATAAGGCAACAAAAGGTGAAAAATTTGAAAGGGGGGTGTAGACTTTCTATCGGCACTGTACATATATGATTTTCCACTGGGATGGGAAGGGGGTTGGGAGAAATGATAGTGGAAGCACAATTGGGAAAACAGGGGAAGGGAAGCAAGAAGTAATCAGAAAGGCAAAACGCACACAATGTGTCCACACTTACGTGTCACTGAGCCAGGGTCCATTTCCCAGCTGACCCGAAAATATAGACATCACCCAACAGCTTGTGTGCCCAAAAGGGATTTGAGCCACCTTGTTGCTGGGCTGAGTAAGCACACATCACTGGCTGCAATCTGCAATGTGCAAATGAAGAGCAATTTGGGTAAGGCTCTACAGGCCAGAAGTGGGGTATACTTGCATGTATCACTTTGGTTGATGGATCTGATAAACAGAGTATCCCCACCTTGGGGTTGACCAAATCTCCTCTAAGTGGTGGTGTCTGTGTATTCCAATCACCTCAAACTACCTCAACAATATCAGAAAGTAAAATTATTGCGAGGACCAATCCACTAGGAGCTATAGGCCCTATCACACTGGGATAACGACAATTCATTCAGTTGCTTCAGTGCAAAGATGCATCCTCTAGGAAGTCGATGAAATCTTAACATGCACCGGAGTGAGCTTGCAAGAATGCAGGAGATTAAACAACCAAACAGTCGATACCATACAACCCGACATGGTAATTGATTTTTGCCTTTCTCCCCTTTCACCACAATGCTGCAATATGCAATTAGTTTTTTTATATTTATATATCACTCTTTCTCATTGCCCTTTCGGTTTTATTTTCCAAATCAATGAAAACCTGCTGTCTCATCATTATCCATTCTGCTTGTCTGCTCCTCTGATTGCAATTCAAATGCCAGAATAATGGTCTGAAATGGTAAACGTTTCGTTTCGTTTCGTTTCATTTGTTCACCAAACCTCAAATGGGTGTGACTTGCAGTTTGTGTCGCAAAACTGCCGTTCACATTTATGTTGTCAAATCTTCGTGTGTGTGTGTGTGTGTGTGTGTGTGTGTGTGTGTGTGTGTGTGTGTGTGTGTGTGTGTGTGTGTGTGTGTGTGTGTGTGTGTGTGTGTGTGTGTGTGTGGTGTGTTTTTGCCTAATGCTGCATACCAAGTGTGTTGTTTTAAGTACATTTCCACTCTGGTTGCAATCGGGAAGCATTTACCAGTGAAGAGTTAATTTAGTTGCGGCAATTGCACACAGCATTTGTATCGTCACAATGATGGCGTGCCATTTGCTTAACGACCAGGTTATTTTTTTTTTCTGCGCAAGCAGCCTATCATTTTTAAAATGGATTATATTTATTTTGCTTTATTTTACTCTGTGAATATTTGCGGTGCAAGCAATTATTGAGGATTGTTTATGACGCAAAGTCAAGGCTCATGACGTAATAGTGCAAAATAAGGCAAAAGATTGACAGTGGAGCCACAGTGGGACACAATCGGCAAAGAGATTCATGAAAAGGAAAAAAAAAAAAAAGGAGGGAGAGGAGAGAGGGAAACAAAGTAACCTGCAAGCAAGTTTGGGCTCAATTAGTCTCTCGCCAATTAAAATTGAGGTTGTCATGGATAAAGAAATACCAATGGCTGACTTGTTTCAACTCTACCAGTCACTCATCGTGTGAATGTAGGAATATATGTTGTAAAGGGTAAGGGTTCGCTGATATGATGCACTGATTGAAATATGATGATACTTTAATATGGACTAGTACGGGCCCGTAGGGGCAGGCCCATAGGGGCGTAAACGATGACTGGATTGGGGCATTATTTCAATTAGATCGGACCAACCGTATCATAAATTGCCATAACTTGGGAAACACCTGGGAAACATATTCAGGTCCCCAGCGTCAATTGTGACATCATATCAAATGAAGAAGAATTGTGACGCCCCCTCTCTCTCACCCCCCTCCCTCCTCCTCTCTCTTGCCCCTCTCTCTCGCCCCCTCTCTTGCCCCCCTCTATTCCCCCTAGTCTCGCCCTTCCTCTCTTGCCCCCTTCTCTCACCCCCCTCTCTCGCCCCCCTCTCCCACCCCCACTCTCTCGCCCCCCTCTCTCTCGCCGCCCCTCTCTCTCGCCCCCTCTCTCTCGCCCCTCTCTCTCGCCCCCTCTCTCTCGCCCCCTCTCTCGCCCCCCTCTCTCTCGCCCCCTCTCTCTCGCCCCCTCTCTCTCGCCCCCCTCTCTCTCGCCCCCTCTCTCTCGCCCCCCTCTCTCGTCCCCTCTCTCGCCCCCTCTCTCGCCCCCCTCTCTCGCCCCCTCTCTCGCCCCCTCTCTCCCCCCTCTCTCGCCCCTCTCTCGCCCCTCTCTCACCCCCTCTCTCGCCCCCTCTCTCGCCCCCTCTCTCTCGCCCCTCTCTCTCGCCCTCTCTCTCCCCCCTCTCTTGCCCCCCTCTATCCCCCCCTAGTCCCACCCTTCCTCTCTCGTCTCCACTCTCATCCCCCCTCTCCCGACCCCCTCTCTCGCAGACATTGGTCGACAGATAAATGGCCGTAACCTGGGAACTGCTCGTCCAATTAATATCAAACCTCGAAAAGGCACATCTGCGGGTCCCCAGGAATATTCCTGGCAAGTTTCAATCAGATCGGACCGTCAATCGTGCAAATAAAATAAAAATAATAAATAAACATTAATTGTGATGTCATTCGTGATGTCATAGCACCGTGTCTTGTCATTGGTCGACAGATAAATGGCCGTAACTTGGGAACCGCTTGTCCGATCGATATCAAACCTCGAAAAGGCACATCTGCGGGTCCCGGCAATATTCCTGGCAAGTTTCAATCAGATCGGACCGGCGGTCGCAGACAGACAGACAGACAGACAGACAGACAGACAGACAGACACACACACACACACTGCTGGAATTATAGATAGATGAGAGGAATGTCAAACGTCAAACACTTGTGGCAGAATCTTGTTACAATGAACAGATGGGTTCTTTGGTCCTGTACGTTCTGTTTTTTTTAAAAAATCGTGACACCAAACCCTCCTGAAAAATATACAATTTGCATTTCACTTTGTTCTTTCGACTTGGGACTCATTCGTTAAAACGGGATTGCTCACCGAAAGTGTCATATTAAGTGTACAAATTTCAGAGTTCCTTGTAAAGCAGCTCCAGTGCACGTACTGGTGAATATTTTTGTTTATAGCATTTATTTAATTCTGGTATTTTGGAGTCCTTCTCTCGCACAGCCAATTCACCCCCATCATGCCTGCACTGTAACTTTATCGCTAAATCTTTCTTCTGTCGTCACCATATTCTTACCTACAACGTAACATCCACAACCCATACCCATTCTTTCATAACTAGCTTACATATATTTGCAGTAGTTGCACTCTATGCAGGGAATTTGGCCGATGCACTGGCACATATTGGCCTACATTTTCTCAGATACTGTTTATTACTTTAACGTCGAAAAAGTAAATGCGGATGGAACGGATGGCTTCCGGCCCCCCTTTCAAAG
>NC_140963.1:40616121-40663621 GCF_056783735.1 Eptatretus burgeri | reverse complement strand
GTTGGGAGAGGGTTAGGGTTGTGCACTTCGGGTTGGGAGGGGGGGATTAAGTTGTGTACTTGGGGTTGGGAGGGTGGTGGGGTTGACAACTTGAATAAGAAAGGGGGAAGAGAGGACAGAGAGCTGTGGTGGGAATGGGGGTGGGCAGGCATAGAGATGGGGTTGGAGGCAGAGTTGGGAGAGGGGGGGTTGAGGCCTTGAGGGAACATGAGGACTTGGGGGGGGCTTGGGGGGTGGTTGCATCCCTTTCGCATCCACGGGCAGAAGAGAAATGCTTGTACATGGTGAAGGTGAAGAAACTAGTTGATAACAACTCGTATGTCAGATAATGAAAATTCATGCGGAGTATTTTATTTTGTCAGCTGTCTAATTTTGCCTTGCCATGTGGTTTATGGGGCTCTTTCTCATTCCAGGGACGAAACTGTTTGCCTGGGGACGAGGAGACTACGGACAGCTTGGAGATGATGGGCTTTTTTGTGGAACTGGTGAAAAGCCCTCAGGGGCATGGATAGCACCCACGATCACTGGCCTGTGTCATGTCCAAGCGGTAAGTCTTCATGTCTCTCTCGATTGCTTTGACTAAATACCCTCACCAGAGGAAAGGGTATTGCATTTGGGTCTGTCTGTTTGTTTGTGTGTTTGTTTACCCTGTAGCAGCCACACTGTTTCAGCGATCATGACCAAACTGGGTACAGACGTCGGCCATGGTCCAACTTAGACACTTGTCGTTTTTGGTGAATCTAGGTCAAAGGTCAAGGTCACCGAAAAGCCGAAATTCTTATTTTCGCAATAAGTCCGGTAAAATGGTCGTATCGACTTCAAACCAAATCCAAAATGTGCATCTTCCAATTCTGCGTCCAGCCATATGTCTCATTGAGGTGTCACACCAACACCCTTCTTAGCGGTCGGGGGTCGAATGTCAGGGGGGGTCGGGTCAAAACTTTCAAATTGTGATAAAAACGCCATTTCAAGTCCGATTGACTTCCAAGTTATGCTCATGACCAAACTAAGTGCTATAACTTATTAAACAGTAGCACTATCGACTAATAAGAACCAAATTGATTTCCAGGTTTTTGTTTTTTCAGAGATCATGGAGATTTCACAAAGTTATTCCGGCAATTCCTTGCTCAACGAGCAATTTCATTTGTTTGTTTGTTTGTCCGCACAGAACGTGAGTATGTGTATTAATTACATTCGACCCTTTGGAACCCCAAAGACCCTTTACATCCCTAAGACCCTTTAGACCCCTCACACCCTCAAACACCCCTAACACCCTTGAGACCCCAAAGGCCATTTAAGACCCTATTGACCTTGATACACACTTTAGAACCCTTTGACATCTATTACCCTTTAGAACCTCGCAGATCTTACATGAGAACCATGAAAACTCTTAGACTGCTTTCTACCCTCGAGACCTTCGCACCATACAGAACTTTTAATACCATGTTGACCCCTTTGACATTGAGACCCTTTTTAGATGTTTTAAGATGTTTTAGTCCCCTTCAGTCAATTCTGACCCCATAGACCTTAAATTACACCGTTTAGACCCCTCCCCCCGATCTTTTAAGACCCTTTGGGATTGGGAGACACTTTAGACCTTTTGACCCTTGAGACCTTTTCAGACGTCTTGACCTTTACACATTTACAAGTCGACCATTAGGATCTTGCAATCAACAACGTTTCATCGACTACATCCTTCCATTTACTTGCCACACAAAATACAACACTCAAAACTAGTCCTGGCAAGGATCTGCAATCTCTGATTGCTCTTTCTTGTTTCTCCTTGCATTTGTCTCTCAAAACCATCGTTCGACATTTTTTGACACCGAACGGGTGTATCAAATAGGTGTCGCTTAAATTTATGATCCGTGGAGAGCAGCGGTGGCTAAATCATGATGGGGCTGTTCGGCCTCTTCGGTTTGAGCTTTATTTCATTTGATTTTCTTTTCTACAAAAATTGAGGCTTAGGGAAGAGCGAGGCAACAGATGAGTCAAAAGGCAATTCATCCGGGCAACAAGCAGGGGAATGAACAGAGAAAGAGGAAGGGGGGGGGAGGAGGGGGGCAGCACCAGGGTAAAAACTTGGCTGCTCAAAAACACACGTGATGCCACTCAGGTGCACAAACACATTACATCAACCAATTAATACCAACAATCCTCCCTTCAATGATAACCACACTCGGTGGAGTCATGGTTAGAGCATTCGCTCCGAGCCTGGGAGTTCGGCGATTCAAACCCGGAGCTGGCACACTCATACCAAACACTCACATGCTCGCACATGACTTTCACAATGGGCTGTGATGCTCCCTTGCTTGATTCTCGACGTTTAAAACTATAGACCATGGACAAACAACCATTGTGTAGCCTCCTCCTGTGTTGAAGTTCCTTGTGAAGGAACTCATAAAATAAAATAAAAAACGTTAAACAAGACTATTCCCCACCACGTATACTCCAGCTTCCAAAGACAGCCTCTCTCAGAGCTGATAAGATGTTGTTGAAGGAACCGAGACCTCTTCAAAATCCCAACTCCAATCTGTGTTGTGTATTTATTGTTGAACTTCCAAGTGGAAATGATTCTGGAATTCCTGCCTTGAATCAGAGCGGTTGTGTTTTGTCTTGAATCGCATCTCCCCCGAACCTGGCTACCCTTTGCATCGGTCTTTCGGGTCATACGTTTTGCAAAGTAACTTTTTTTTTATTCCAGCGGCTCAATAATAACCATGACTGATACTCCAGCATCTTGGCTATAATTGGAAGCAGCAGCGGTTCGATGATCCGAGTCGTGCACTGTGTCTCCCTGTTCTATTAATACGTCCCGAGACAGACTACACTTTGCAACATGAGAACTTTGACCACTGAAGTTATTGCACAGCAGTTATTTGCCATGACGTTGCGTCCTTGTGAAGAGGAGAGCTTGATGTCAACAGAATTTTAATTCAGAGGATATTTTCTTGGGATTTGGGAATTCTGTTTGAATGGAGCTGTCACCCATCTGAATCTCTCTGTTCATTGGTTGTCAAGCCAAGCCTTGTGTTTGCTTAGTGGTTAGGGTGGTGGCTTGGGATCCTAGGGTTCAAGTCCCGTTGGCCGCTGAATTAAAAATACACCAGGAGGTTGACTCAGCCTGTCATCCTTCCGAGGTCGGCAAAATGAGTACCAGTATACTGGTAAGGGGGACACTGCATCAGTGGCATAGCCGCGTCCCAACCAATGATGCAACCAGCAGCCACAGGCTGCACTCGATAGAGAGAGTCCTCATGTTACATTATGCCGCAAGCTAAAAGTGTGTATATTAAGTTTCTTTTAGTCTTGCTGATGAAGGCTAATGTCAGAAATGTGTGACCAAGACTGATGCTTCTAATGCTGGCTTCAAGGGGTGGTTGGTGTGTGTGTGTGTGTGTGTGTGTGTGTGTGTGTGTGTGTGTGTGTGTGTGTGTGTGTGTGTGTGTGTGTGTGTGTGTGTGTGTGTGTGTGTGTGTGTGTGTGTCGGTGGTTGACATCTCCAAATGTGGGTTTTAGAAGGTGGAAAGGAGTCCTCCCATGTCTCGAAGTATCCACCTCTGTTTCAGTAAGGGTTCGTGATATTGTCACTGAGGCCCGGGGACAACTTCCAACTGCAATTCGTTTGTAGTAACATTTCCAGGGATTGTTTGTAACATCTTTGTAACGCTTTTCTTATCATTCCTGTTGTTCCAGTAATCATGTGTACAACTTTGGCATCGTTCAGCTTCCAGGATCTTTGCACCTCATTTTTGAGATATTGGTATTTGGTCATTTTCTTGATTTTTGCATTTTTTGGGCCAAAATCGCTGGGTATTGACACCTCAATTAGCAATGCCTTCTTTTTTGTGTACCTCAGTACTATATCCGAACACGGCCCTCCTCATCCCTACCAAATTTAGCCCAAACTCTCTTCCGCCCTGTCATTACTCCCGATGTCTGTCGATTGTGCTGTGATTGAATGGGCCCGATAAAGACTTAGATATTTAATGATTTAAGGATCCTCAGATGCAAAAAGGAACGGCAATAATGTCCGGAAAAAAGTGTTCTCTTCCTGAAAGGCTAATATGACCAAAGGCAATCTCAGTGCATTCCAAAAAGTCCACAACAAGTATGTGGCCACTTTCATGAGATTCAGAAAACAACATCTGTCCAACCTCAAGAATGAACTTTCAAATTTGTCTCCCTCCTCTAAAACTGGGTGGTGCCTTGTTAAGTCTGTCTTTGGTGTGCGCTTCCCTTCCATCCCTTCCCCCACTTCAAGTGGAACCACAGCCGATTCTGTGCGTGAGAAGGCCGGATGACCAATTCTGTGTTTGCTTCCAAAGCCTGCGTCCCCAACCCCTCACTCTTGGTGCCCATCCTTCTCTGTCATACCCAACTGCTCCTAGTCTCTGTGTCTTTTTCACCTGAGAAGGTGGAAGAATGTTCTTTCAACCCTCGACTCTGACTCTGCTACTGGACCGGACGACATCAGCTCGCGTGTCCTAAAAACCTGCTCTGCTGCTCTTGCACACCTTCTCTCTGCCATTTTCACACTGTCATTTGCACTAGATAATCTTCCATCCACTTACAAATCTGCCAACATCACTGCATTACATTAAAAAGGTGCAAAAAACTGATCTCCTCAACCACAGACCAATCAGCTTACTTCCAATCATCAGCAAGATGATGGAGTCCATCATTGCAGTTGATATGAAATCTTTCCTTTTCTCCAACCTCATCTCTGAGATCACCAATTTGATCACTTGGTTTCAGATGAGGTCACTCCACCTTGGACATGCTGCTTCTACCTGCCCAACAATGGATGGAGGCCCTCATCATCATCCTTCAGACAGGCAGGCTGGCTGCAGCCTCTTCCCTCTTTTTAAACCTTGCCAAAATCACAAGCTGGTCAAACACTTGGAAGATGTCTTTCAATCCTGACAAATCTCACACTCTCACTTTTGCACACCGAAAGGACTGTCTGGCTAACCCTCCTATCTGCTTTCTTCACAATCCAAGAAAGTTCAGTCATTCAAACTCCTGGGCCTCACTATCAGCCATGATCTTTCTTAACAATAATAATTAATTTTATTTATATCATGCTTTTCAAACACCATGATCTTTTCTAGCCTCGTTACCAAGGCATTTAGGATCATTGGTATCTCACGCGATGAGGCTGAGTCTTTGTGTCTGTACTCTCTCACTGCAAGCAGTTCGGTGGTCTCTCTGTTTTCGACCATCTCCTCTCTGGCCTCGCTCACCCCTCCCCGCCCTGTCTGCAATATGTCCCCCCCCCACATATTTCCGCAGAGCACTCAAGGTCCACAAGCAACCCCCTTTTGGTAAAACTATCAAAATCAAGAATCACTGCAAACCTCCACGCTTTCATTCTTCTTTTTTCACACCTTTGGAACAAGCTCCCACATCCTCTTCAATCTCATTATTCCCTCCAGATCTTCAAGACAGCTGTTCACCATCATCTCAGATCATCCCCATTCCAACAACATGATCTTTTCTAGCCTCATTAACCACCACCCCAATCCTTCCTCCTTCCAAATTTGCAGTTTTACTTCCTGAGAGTTTCCTTCTGTATCCATCTTGTCCACCCCATGCATCTTCTCCTGCCCCCCATTCCTCCCCACACCCACTGTTTGTCCACCTCCCTCTGGCTTGGCCTTCAGCTCTGCTGTTGGTGTTTACCTCTCTCTCTCTCTCTCTCTCTCTCTCTCTCTCTCTCTCTCTCTCTCTCTCTCTCTCTCTCTCTCTCTCTCTCTCTCTCTCTCTTTCTCTCTTTCTCTCTTTCTCTCTTTCTCTCTTTCTCTCTTTCTCTCTTTCTCTCTTTCTCTCTTTCTCTCTTTCTCTCTTTCTCTCTTTCTCTCTTTCTCTCTTTCTCTCTTTCTCTCTTTCTCTCTTTCTCTCTTTCTCTCTTTCTCTCTTTCTCTCTTTCTCTCTTTCTCTCTTTCTCTCTTTCTCTCTTTCTCTCTTTCTCTCTTTCTCTCTTTCTCTCTTTCTCTCTTTCTCTCTTTCTCTCTTTCTCTCTTTCTCTCTTTCTCTCTTTCTCTCTTTCTCTCTTTCTCTCTTTCTCTCTTTCTCTCTTTCTCTCTTTCTCTCTTTCTCTCTTCTCTCTTTCTCTCTTTCTCTCTTTCTCTCTTTCTCTCTTTCTCTCTTTCTCTCTTTCTCTCTTTCTCTCTTTCTCTCTTTCTCTCTTTCTTTCTTTCTGTCTTTCTCTCTTTCTCTCTTTCTCTCTTTTTCTCTTTCTCTCTTTCTCTCTTTCTCTCTTTCTCTCTTTCTCTCTTTCTCTCTTTCTCTCTTTCTCTCTTTCTCTCTTTCTCTCTTTCTCTCTTTCTCTCTTTCTCTCTTTCTCTCTTTCTCTCTCCTGATCTGTTCAGTGTACACTGCGCTAGTACTAGCTCTTCCACGAACCTGATCGATGATGTATGCAACAAAAGCACCTTGGCTTGCAATAAAACTCCAGCATTAATTTGGGAACAGAAAAAATGTCGAGTTAACGCACAACATGAGCTACACTATATCCTACGCAGAACTTCAAAGAAGATGCTGGTGTGTGCATGCGTGTTTTCAGTGATAGATCTCACCATGGTGTTTCCTTTATCAAAAATTACTGGCATTCATAAGTAATTTGTTTGTGTCGTTTAATATAGGCTGTTCATGTCAACTTGTTTATGTGACAAGCACATGAAAACACAATCCTCATACCTGATCTCTTTTGCAAAAACAAAAGGTCCCTCTCTTCATCACAGCAAGGTCACATGACTTCTCACATCTTTGTATTAATTTCTTCCCATAACATAGTTCGTAATGCAAACAACTGTCTGGAAAGTAAAAGCATTATGTTTTGGATTGCCTTAGGTCCTCCAGATCTGACTCTCTGGTTGGCTATCTCATTGTGTGTGTGTGTGTGTGTGTGTGTGTGTGTGTGTGTGTGTGTGTGTGTGTGTGTGTGTGTGTGTGTGTGTGTGTGTGTGTGTGTGTGTGTGTGTGTGTTCATTTCATTCTCCATCCATCAGCAAAGGCGTCTTTGCATGAGCACCCATGTTGCTAGGGCTTCCAGATTCAAATCGTTTTAAAAACGGTGCTTTACATTCGTCTTGTGTCAACTCTTGTGTTTTCCTGGTGAGGATATTGACAGTGTAGTCAGAGAACATTGTTAATTAGATTATCAACCTTTTCAAATCGACCTCAAATTTGCACCATATGGGTGGTGTTTCACATCGGAATTGAACTGCCTTCCTGACGTTATTCATAACTACTCTTCCCTCCAGGGCTTCCAACAAACAGTCACCACCATCTCGTGTTATACCTGATGCATATCAGCAATCATTTCTACCCAAATTAACTCTACCTAATCTGTCGTGTTATACCTGATGCATATCAGCAATCATTTCTACCCAAATTAACTCTACCTAATCTGTCGTGTTATACCTGATGCATATCAGCAATCATTTCTACCCAAATTAACTCTACCTAATCTGTCATGTTATACCTGATGCATATCAGCAATCATTTCTACCCAAATTAACTCTACCTAATCTAACCTTTTTACTTGCAGGTTACTGTATGGTCTCCCCTCCTCTCTTTTATTGATTCTCTTGCTTACAGTGTCCAAATTTGGCCCCGTTGGCATGTTCTTTCCTCCATCACCTCACTCTTTACATATACATATATGTATACACAACATACTGACTGGTATTAAAGATTGGTACCTTCTGGGTGACGTAGAAAGCTGAAATTTTGCGTGCCGATGGACATCGAAGCCAGTACACCGGAAAAAAAAAATCATAGACTCGTCGGACAACATTCATAAATGAAAACATAAAAAAAACTAGAAGGGCACTTAGTGGAGCACATACCTCCACCACATAATACCTGATCTATGAGAACATATCTGGCCCAATACATTTTTTGAAATGTCATGCTATACAGTACTGTATCATTTTGGCCCTATCTCTCAATGGTGAAGAATCACTTTAAAAATTAAATAACTCTCGTATCTGGATCTGGATTCGGATCTTCATCAAAATCGAATCAATTCGTCCTTGTGACACACCCAACTTGTCCACCAAGTGTCGTCCGAATCCGTCCACAACCTTTTGAGATATCGAGCTATAGATTAGTTTAGCCCGATCTCTCAATGGTGAAGAATCACTTAAAAAATTAGTAATCGGATCCGGATCCGGATCTTCAACAAAATCTAATCAGTTTGTCCTTGTCTCACACCGAACTTGTCCACAAAATTTCATCCAGATTCGCTCACAACTTTTTGAGATATCCTGCACACAGCCAAACAAACAAGCAAGAAGACGTTGTGCAGAGCACGATACTTGAAAAATCCATAAAACAAATTTGACCTCAAAAATAATTGGTGGTTGAATTATATGACCAAATATGTAAGTCCTCTTTCCATTTCAACTCAATCGGATGAAAATTGACAATTTTAGAAACGTGGCCTATGTTAATCAAAAATAATTTGGGGGTTAATTCAGGGACCTGAAATGCAAATCCTCCTCAAATTCAAGTCAATCGGATGAAAATTGAGGATTTTAGAAATACCACCTTAGTTGTTGACCTTGTTCCTATGTTGACCCTTTGGTCCACATTGACCTCAAAAATAATTTGTCTGGTTGAATTCAGTGACCTGAAATATAAATCCTCTTCAAATTTCAAGTCAATCGGATGAAAATTGAGGATTTTAGAAACACCACCGAAGATGTTGACCTTTGGACCTCAAAAATAATTTGCTTCTTCCTTATGACAAACTCTACCATATGGTGAAGTTTCATGAAGATCGGTTTAAAATTGTGACCTTAGGTGACAGACAGACAGACAGACAGAATAACAAAATCGACCAACAAATATTCTTGAAAATTCTTCGATTTTGCAAGTGACAAACAGACAAAAAGGGGTGAAAACATAACCTCCTTCACCTTCGGTTGTTGAGGTAAGGAAAATAAATAAATGAAAAATCAAATGCAGGTGAGCGACCTGAGACAATGGGGAAACATGGTTTGTATGCTTTCACAATGTGTAAGCACACCCCACTCGTAAATATATATATATATATATATATATATATATATATATATATATATATATATATATATATATACACATACATACATACATACATACATACATACACACCAACACACACCAACACACACCAACACACACCAACACACACCAACACACACCAACACACACCAACACACACCAACACACATACACACATACACACATACACACATACACACATACACACACACCAACACACACACCAACACACACACCAACACACACACCAACACACACACCAACACACACACCAACACACACACCAACACACACACCAACACACACACCAACATACACACACATCAACACACACACCAACACACACACCAACACACACCAACACACACACCAACACACACACCAACATACACACATCAACACACACACCAACACACACACCAACACACACACCAACACACACACCA
This sequence comes from Eptatretus burgeri, assembly GCF_056783735.1. NCBI lineage: Eukaryota > Metazoa > Chordata > Myxini > Myxiniformes > Myxinidae > Eptatretus > Eptatretus burgeri. The sequence continues at coordinate 40,654,118 of NC_140963.1, read as the reverse complement.
ACACACACACACACATACACACATACACACACATCACCAATGAAGGCCTCTTTCTTTCTTTGTTTAACAGCCACAATTGTTATTCCCACGTTCTTGTCGAGTTTGCGAGGGGAAGTGGGAAGTCTTTGGTCCAAGTCTCACTGTTATCTTTTTCTGTATGAATTGTTTTCTTTACTCTTTGTGATGGGCAGGCCCAGTTAAAATGCACCACAGTAGTTTGTGATTGGGGGGGGGGGGGACTCACAGAATTGCCTAGAGGTACGCACACTCACCTCTAAGCTATCTGGCGTGGGTTGAAATCTCGACCCCATGTATAACCTATCATCCCGGTATTTCACAGCCAAGGTGATTCATCAATGTTTGTGCTGCTTCTTGGATGGAGGTTAAATGTGCGTACTCTTTGCCAGCATTAGTTGGTGGACGTTAAAGATCCCATGGTGTGCTTTGTGAAAAGTAGGTGAGCTATCACTGCCACCATGGCCAAATTCCAGCCCCAACCAGCAGAGGACATTACATCAGAGAGAGGCACAGCCGTGTCCTCAACCAATGATGCTACCCTGTAGCTTTGTGCTCCATACAAGAGAAGATGTAGTGATGGAAGGAGGAGGTGGTGGGAGCAAGGGGGACAGGGGTTAATAACATTGGAGACTCATTTAACAATATTATTTCTTCCTCTTTGAAATTTCACTTCAATTTCCATAATAAATACATTCGGTTTGGCCGAGTGCCAGGAGGGGGGTTATGCATTTTCAGGTATGCCTTCCTTTTGGATTTGCATGTAAATCTGGATGGCATGTCTGCATTTACTGTGGGTGCTAACAATTCCATGGTTACTTTTGAAAGGAGTGTTCGTCATTTCACACCAAATTCCCTGCTTGGGATTTGTGTTGTAATTAGCATTAAACAAACTCGGTGAGAGTGATTGTGAGTGGAAATGGCACGGGCATGATTGTGCAAATGAGCACTTGTGTCCATATTGCCTTGTATTTCCCTGTGCATTATAATGATTTACTTGGCGTTGGATTATAAGGAACCTCGCAATAATAATTGTGCTGATAATTATCATGTACTGCATTGCAATATTAATAACAACTGAAGGCCAACTATAACTGTCAACTGAATTGGTGTAATATTGAATGGTAAATTACAATCGTCTTCTTTTTCTTCTGTCATATTCAGAACATGGCTACTGGTTGCATCATTTATTGGGATTTTGCTGATGTACTCCTTTGCTGAAATGAGGGGAAAAAATTAGATTTTAAGGTGCTGGCACACAAGGGCCTCATCTTTCGTGAAATATTCCTTGTGATCTTCAGCAAGAAATTGCAGGAGATGAGCCTTCTGGCTTAACGTCCCTTCCGAAACGTGCTCTGCCTGTGAATTACAGACTGTTTATAGTTAGGCATGGAATAAAACTTTACATCCTAAACTCGTACTATAAAGCTCAAATGTCGTTGTGCTACATCTAAGTTATCTTGCCAGTCCTAAATTACTTAAAAGTAGGATTGATAATAATTATTGTTGAAAGACGATGTGGTGTTTAATATAGGCTGCCGGAATATTGTCGAGGTATGCACGCTTACCTTTCAATTGTCTAGCCTGGGTTTGAATCTCGACCCAGGTGTGAACTATAACCCAGGTGTTTCGCATCCAAGACAAGGCATCATTGAGTGTGCCGTCCATCAGATGGATGTTAAGCCGGAGAATGCGTCTGTCAGCACTGGTAGTTGGTGGACGTTGCAAATCGTACGATATCTTTCATGAAGACACCTGAAGACACCCGACCGATTTTGAAGGTTTTTCGGTTGTTGCTAGGGAAACAAAGCGTCCCTAGCAACCATCACAATTTCCAAAGCACTAGGTCATAAGATGTACCTACCACTCGAGTTTGGTCAAAATCCGCCCACGTTTACTACCAATTATGCTGATGACAAACTGAAGACACCCGATTTCATGAAGACACCCGACACCGGAAGCAAATAACAAATTGTTACCCTGATTGACTGCTCAGAAAACAAGCTCAAATGAGCTAAGATCCTTGTCCTCTTAACGATGACGTCATAAAAACGAACATGACGTCATTGTGATGTAGCAGGTTTGCGATAAATTATCTGTGCTCATGCCCGGCTTGATTCCCGCAAACAAAATTCAAAAATTTTCAAAATTCAAAACAAACATTCAAAAATGTTTGAAATTCGCTTCAAACAAGCGAACCTGCTTGCCTAGTTTCGGAGATTATGGTATAGGCGATTTCCATTAGCGGCGATATTATGACGTCAACTTTTTTTCAAGGAAGAATTTCCAAAATCGGAGATGGTTACTGTCTGCAGGTGAGCTTTCTGCATATACATGGCAAGTTTCATGAAGATCCGATGAAAACTCTGAGTTGTGAAACAAAAAATGTCAAAAAATAGGAATGACGAAATAAAAATTTGAATTGACGTCATAGTGATGTATCATGTGTGGTAATTCATCTCTGCTAATGCCCTGTTCGATTCCCGCAAACAGACTTCAAAAACCTTGCCTAATTTCAGAGATAATTTTTTAGGCGATTGCCATTAGCGGAGATATTTTGATGTCATAACTTTTTTGTCTCAGAGGAATTTTCAAAATCAGAGACGGTTACTGTCTGCGTAGGGTATTTTTACATATATACACCAAGTTTCAGGAAGTTTCGATGAAAACTGTAGACTGTGAAACAAAAAAGTCCACAAGAACAACAACGTGAGTAAGACTTAGAGATCCTCCATGAGGATCTAAAAACGGCAAAAACACCTCCCAGCATGAACCTTGCCAAGAGATGCTTTCGACAACACCGATGTTCTAGACAGAGTATGGTTCGATGATGATGATGATGATAATGATCAATAAATATAGATATAACTGAAAACACTATGCCCAGCTTACGTCTCAAAAGATATCAAAGGATCTCTAATTTTCACCTGAATTTGGATGAAACAGTTCAGGTTTGTGTTTCGGTCGATTGGAGAATGTGGAGCTGAATATAAACGTTTTGGGACGAGTGCCGAGTTTAAAAACAAGATCGAGTGAAAAGTTTTGTGGTTAAGATATTGTGGAAATGATCAAGGAAAAGGAATGTTTCATGATTGTTGTTCATTTATGTTTTTTTTAAGCCAAGTACTTGATGATCACTACTTTTTCATTCATAGAATGACATTCTCTGAGTTATAAGCAAAATTAAATGATTAGATGGGTAAACTTATGCTGCAGGGAAATATATTACTACTACTACTACTACTACTACTATTATGACTACTATTACTACTTTAATGGCTCCATTTTCTCCTGCCATGTTGTGGGGTCAGCTAGGGAAAGTTTTTGGCCTTTCACGGACCAGCTGGTCGGGCCTGATGTTCGATTGTAGCTGCTTAGAGCAGGAATTACAATTTATTCAGGGTATTGAAATTAACTCACCGAACTCTTCACGGAAGACACCTGCGGCATGTTGCATCCACCAACTAGGTCCAGTGGACGGAATGCCGAGCTTAATGTCCGGCCGGAGGATGGCCCACTTTGTGATGCAGCACCCTGTATGTGAAACACCAATCCAACAGTATCATCCGGTCGAGAATCGGACCCAGAACTGACGACTCAAAGGTATTCGCTCTGCGCTACGTTGTCGGCCAGTGAAATGCTGAAGTTTCCACCGAAAACCGCATCAGGAGGAAACGTCACAAAGTACGAGGAGCATGTTTGAGATAACAGCTTGGCAGTGGTACAAGATTGAGGGAATAATGGTTGGATGAAGGGAGTCTGAAACTGTTTTTCAAACTTTTTGTCTTTTTGTTTATTTAAAGAAAATATGGATATCTTGAAGTGCTATACACACACTTATGGATCCAATCTGGGCACCAAGGTCAAATGTTTCCCTGCCAAAGATACAACTTCATTGGGATTGCTTGTTTTTCCGTACTGTGTCGGATTTTTGGAAAGAAGTGCACATAAGGTGAATGTGAGGTGGATAAGGCAGATTCAGTTACATGATGTCTGAGAGATGCAAAAGGCTGGTTAGGAAAAGGGATACTTTTATATCACTGGAGAGAGTGTATGCCTGGTGTTTGCTTAATGGTCAGGGTAGTGGGCTTGGGATCCTGTTCGGCCATTGAATTAATACCAGGTGGGATTGACTCAGCCTGTCTTCCTTCAGAGGTCGGCAAAATGAGTACTAGCTTGCTAGAATGATTGAGCCATTCGAGTATCCTGCGTCGGAGTGGCGACCCATCCAGGATTGTACCCAGTAGCCCATGAGACTGCTTTGGCAGCACCGATGCATTGTGCAGAGCATGGTCCCAGTTATTGGAATGGAGAGAGTGTGGAAAGGGGGGAAAAAAACAGGATTTTGCGGGCCTCACGACTTTGTTAGTGGAAGCAACTCGGCCTTTGGCTTGCTTGAAGCAGGCCTTGTGAGAACAAATGTCTCCCTTCACTTCACGTCTCATTTGATCTATCATTCTGTCTGACATAATGGGCTTTTGATATGGCATTCCACACACCGCTTGGTGCTTCTGTTCTCTCCTCTCTCTCTCTCTCTTTCTCTCTCCCTCACCAGCTTTAACTGGCCATAAATCGGCCTGTGTCTCTGCCTCATTAAGTATTGTACAGCATATCCTGTTCCTCACTTGTCTTGCTAGGCCAGTGCCAGGCCCTTGGGCGAGACTGCATGAAAACCTGCCTTATCCCACTCTTTAGTGCTCGCTTATAGATAATAGAAAACTAATCGTGAGGTGTTCTGTGGAGAGAAGTGGCTTTCCGCGTGAGTTCCTATTGATATCCCATTTTGTTTTGTTCTTGCATCTGCTCGGATAAAATTTCCACACTATGTAGTGTTATGGAGACAGTTATTCTTCCACTCAGCTATGAATTTCATCATCACAATGCAAAGATATGCAAAACAGATACGAACATCAATCTTTATACTACCATGGTGCATATCTCTTTCTCAACATAATCACCACTGTGGTCCGCACATTTCTGCCAACGTTACCATCACGATAGAACTGCGTGTCCTGCTGACTTAACCAGCACTTCAAAGCGACCTTGACATCATCGTTGGAAGAAAAATGTTCTCCACAAAGGTGTTCTTTATATTTTGGGGAAGAGATGAAAATCTGACAAAGCCAAGTCGGGCTGTATATGGTGGGTGCTGCAACGCGGTGAAACCGAGGCACCCAATTGCTCGTGTGAGGCCTTGCATTGTCATGCTCGAGGAGAACCATCTGCACGTCGGTACGGACCCTTCAAATCCGTGCCTTCAGTTTCTTTGGAGATTAAATGTATAGTCTAGGAGCCAAGTCTCATACAAGGCCGAGAAATATGAAAACGTAGCCCATCTGGTACTTATTTGGTTTGACTCTTTTTTTTTCCAGCTTGGGACATACCTAAGGAACATATCCAGGCATGTTGTGGTATAAGTCATTTGCTGTGAGGGTGGAAACATACCAGGGGAAGGTTGCAATTTAACTTGTTTTGTGAAAGCAAGTTTTAGGATTTCTAGTGTTTTAATATATGTTTAGGATGCCATAAATGGCTAATATATAATTATCAGTGATTACCAAAAACTGATTTTACACATTTTCAATGGCTCGACAAAATTTGTTATGTTCAAATCAACAAGAAAACAGGGTTACCAAAGTTATTTTTGGGATACACACCTAGATACGAAACAGTATCAAAATTGGATCCTCTTTTATTTTATCTTCTGAGACATGTGCATAAAAAATATTCAATGCTATATGAATACAATGTTATTGTTCTTAGTTATTGGATAAGTTTGCATGAATTATATATACATATATATATATATATATATATATATATATATATATATATATATATATATATATATATATATATATATATATATATATATATATATATATATATATATATATATATATATATATATATATATATATATATATATATATGAAACATTTTCAGTTATCCATAGAATGAGAGACTGGAATGTGGAACAGCTCATGGTAGAGGTTTTGAATAAAATCAAAGTCAATCCCATGAGACTCAAGAATTTCTGATTTTGCTCACAATTATTCATCAGTGTCAGTCATCGGTGGAATATACTTGGGTTTGGATGTTTTCACATTGTTCATCAGCCATACAAAAACAAGCTTCTGTTCAGATTCAGCCATTTGCTTTGCATCGGTACAAGTCATTCCGCCTACATGCAGACTTTTTGCATTTTGCATTTTTGAAAGCATCTGTCTCCTGACTTTTTGAGCATACTTTGGCAGATGCATTGATGATATCCTGTAATGATATATCACTGGAATAAACAAGCTCGGGTTTTGAAGGATTTGGCTGCTGGTGAAAAACAATTGAATCTTTAAAGTGTTTCTGTAACCTGCTTTTGAGCCTATGTGATCTGTAATTATCTGCACAAATCTTTTTCTCTTCTAACAGAAACTTGAACTGGCATAACAAATATGTCATAGTGAAGGCCTTCCCATCATTGATGCCAGGGGTTATTTCTGTCACAAGTTCATTGAAAGCTTCTGAGTATAGATCTTCATCAACAGATTCCTTGTAAGATTTGTAGCTCATGTTCTGCTTTGCTGTGTATATGGATTTGCACACATTATGATACTTGGCTTCTGCTGCTATCAGATCCACATCTCGGATTTTTGTGAGCATGGTGCTGTCTCCTTGTTCCTCAGCGGCATCAAGTATGTTCTGGCAAGCACTGAATGTTGCTACAGAGAACAGCTTGGTGACTTTTTTGTGGCTTTTTTTTTGGCAAAATATGCACATAGACCAGTCCATGCCAGAAGTGCAAAATTTTGATGACCTTCTTTGCTCATCATCCTGCCTGTCATTGTCTTCTACATTGGCTTCCAATGCTTGCTTGAAGGGTGTTTTCTTTACATACCTTAGATTTTGTGCACTTGTATATTTAGCATAACAGTTTCTGTGCCAGACAATGTTGAGCTCAAACATGTTTTCTAGTTTCAGTCTATCGCTGATTTCATCCTGTCTTTGCTGCATTGCATCTTGAAACTTATTGATGTCAGTTTCTGTTGCACCACTAATAGTCTCAGAGTTATAAGTCTGGCATATCACACACTTGTTCCAGTCAGTTGTTTTCACCCGCTTTGTTGGAAGAAGGCAAAGAGTTGACTGGTCATCACTACTGCTGTGGCTGTCCATCATGAGTCTATCTGAAAAACATGTGATAAGTATTGATAACATGTATTTTTACAAAGATGCATGTAACATTTCAATTTATTTAGCTGCATGTGATATTTTGAAAAACTAGAGAATAATTAACTTATCTAATGTGAGTTGAAAATCTTAAATAACTGTATTATAGGTGTATTCCTTGTCGTGAAAGATTGTAAGTTATAAAATGTATAAGTACCACTTCTATCGATATCTACATTATGGGAGATTCCATCTTTTTTTGCTTTCCCGGTTTCCAGATTTATATGCTGTACTAATTGGTATCTGAAAAAAAAAACTGGGTAATCCCTTAAAAATAATAGATCATTGGAAAGTAAATAGGTACAGTATTAGTGTTGGAGATAACAGGTACGTCTTGTCTACCAGTGATCTTTTTCACAATCTGGTCTGTGGAAATTGATCAAGACAAAATTGATTGACCACATTATATTACTAATCTTACAATAAAAATTATTACTATAGTGAAACCTCTTTTGAGAAGTCGTCCAAAATGTCACAAAAGACTGACTTTACAGAAGGGGTGATCTCTCATGAGCAGTTTGTTTTCATGTAAAAGTGCCAGTATAGCCAAAATTAGGTGACCTTTCAGGAGAAGGTGGTGGCTCATGAGAGGGACCTCTCGATAGGTTTCACTGTATTAGCAATATATTTTACAGATTATCATAAACATAATATAAGATCATTGCAATTTATATTTCAGGAGGATACAATTTCTATTTCAGGAGGATAAATCCAACTTTAGTCCAATTACCCGCTCATGAATATTGTCAGAATACAAACTTGTTTTCTGGTTGAAGTGCACATGATGAATATGGTTGTGGTTGGAAAATCATTGGAAAATGTGCGTTTTTGGTTCATGCTATTATTTTATGATATATTAACCACCATGGATACACATATATCAGCTAACATGTGTATAAAAACATTAAAACTCCTAAAATTGGCTTTAACGAAAATGCATACAATTGTCACCTCCACTTGGTATGTTTTAACCCATTTTGCAAATTACTTATGCCACAATTCATGACTACAACAGGCCTGGGTAGGTTGCTAAGGTATTTTTTAATCTGAAAAAAAAGACAAGACAAATAAGTACTGTATGGGCTACGTCATCATGTTGGACCTGGGTATTGCTCCTGGACTAGTAGCACTCAAAATGGACTATCCCCTTCACATCCCAAAAAGCTGTAAGCATGACTTTCTCGGCAGATGTTTGCATCTTAAAAATATATATATATTATGCAGGTGATCCTTCGTGGTGGTACTCCATTGACCGTCTCTTGCTCTCAGGATTATAATTGTGCAGCCAACACTCATCTCCAGTCGCAATATTGAGCAGGAACTGGCCACGTTCACGTTCATAGCATGAGGACAGCTCTTCACACTCTTCCATCCGCATCTCCTGCATTGCATCAGTCAGAATTTGTGAAATCAACTTCCTGTATTCGAGAGTGGTCATAATAGCCTGCACTCGCTCACGTGAAATGCCAAGTTGAGTCGAGTAGTGAGAGTCTGCCGAGATATGCACCGGTTCTTTTTGATCGGGTTTGTTGGTGATATCTGTTGCCATTATTGGTCACCCGCAATCTTGTTTGTCTTGAAGGTTGGTTCGTCCATCGTCGGTGGCTTTAGTACACTGAGCCTATCGACAGGCAGTACTCGCATCAATTAAATTACCACCGTACATAACTTTTTCACCAATTAATGTCGATAGGAGGCATGTTCTCTGCTGTTAGAAACTCAATAACTTCACGCTGCTTTAACCCCCCTGAAATGTCTTGCTGTCCTCTGCCATCGTGATGAACATTGCGCATTTAGTGTCAGAATCACAAAACTTCACACCCAGTGATGGAAAGAACTGATATGCAGACTGTGCTTTGTTTTATTCGAATATCTCCACCTGTTTGGGAGAAAAACGAAAAGGAAGCATTACTTTTCAACGCGGCTTCGTACCATGTTTTACTATGTAAGTGATATACTGTAGGATCTCGCTTTCCCCACTTATCAATTGTATTGTCCCATACCATGTGAACAGCTGCTTATCCACCAATCATTGTTTGGTGTGATGTGGGTAGCACTTGCACCATTATATTTTGATCGATTGACGATGATTCGAAACGAGGCCTACGTCTCATTTTCATACTTTTTGTTGGCATGTTTCCACACTTGAAGGTGGAGCTCCAATTGTGCACGCAGGAAATCTGGGACTCTCGTTGCTTGGTGTTAGTCTCGTTCAGTCCGATTGTAGGATGAAGGCCTCCTTCAAAATGGTCCATTCTGTTCTTTATTAAATGCAATTTGAACTGATTGTACTCCATGAAATTTCTCAATTTTATATCCCCATCTAATCTTTGATCTAGCTTTGCTTCTTCTCCAGCCTTGTGTAGGTTGCTAGTTGTTCCTTTCTTTCTTGCTGCATGTCGATCCGTGTTCCATTTCCGTTTTTTTGGATTGTGACCAGAATACCAAAGAATTTTGCCTTCAATCTGATCCATTCGTTTTTATACCCCCGATATATATATATATATATATATATATATATATATATATATATATATATATATATATATATCGTGGCATATTATGTGATACCGGTCGTCCGTCCGTCCGTCTGTCTGTCCATCCATCCGTTCCTGTCTGCACTCTAACCCCCAAAGTTTTCAACTTTCACATTTTATATTTGGTACATAGGTACAGACTGTGGAGATGGTGTGTCGCAACATATGTTCGTCATCTAGTGGTTGCCATGGCAACCAGGATGCTATTTTCCATGTAGTAGCACAATTTTGTATATACCTTCTTGTTCGGGCATATATCGTGCTCACTTGAGCTCTTGTTCTTCCTGTCCCACTTGGTTATGCCAAGCCATCGTATTAAATAATTTCTATTTAATTTATCATGTAATAATGTGCCAATGACACTTGTGAAAACATTATGATCACCAGTCATGTGTAGACCATTGTTTGACTGATTATCTCGTCGTGTACAAGTGAAAGCTAAAAACTGCATCCACCAGGAGTAAGAATTTCAAAATGCCAGAGATGGCATGCCTGAAGAACCATTGCAAAAGCTGAGATCTTGACCAGGATACGGTATATTAAAAAGAACCGTGGAATCATTGGAGCCTGGTGTCGAGAATCAAAGAAAGACTCTCAAACGAACGCTTGGCAAAACAGCTTTACGAACATGATGCACAAATCACTGCTCTTCTCAGATGAAAACGCAGTTCCACGTCTTCAACAACCAATCGAAGAACATCGAGATGAACCACCAACACCAAGGGCAGGTTGAAAGGGCCATTAAGGAAACTAGCAATGGAAAAGTGCCAGATCCTAATGGAATACCTGGAGAAACTTACAAAAACGACTGAGTCTCAACCACTCGGTCGAAATGTCACATCTGAGCTTTTCCTGCTGGGTTACATACGAGTTGGTGAGAGTCTGGAAATAGTACATTATCAAAAGATCAACGAAACTTAAAGTTTACCAAACACTCTGCGCAAAATCATCCGTACAGGAAATTCTGTAAAAAGCCAACTCGACTGGAATTGGAAGCAATGGTCATTAAATACGAGTTGAGATTGGCAGAAACGTTATAATAACGCATCCACATAGCAGTGTGCCCAAACAAGTTCTTTATTCCCAATAGTTGCCGTGCTGACATAGCTTGGGAGGCCAGTAAAAACGAATCGAAGACAGCCTGTGGCAAAAGATGAAAGCTTGCAACGCATCGACTGTAGACTGGGGGGAATGCAAGTCTGGCTCGAAACAAATGGTGCCATTTTATGCACAATGGAAGTCGTCATTTCCAAGCGAGCAGAATGAGGTTAAAAAGGAATAGCAGGGAACTGTGGCGCAGGAGGAGGCCATTTTGTCCATCTTGCTCGCACTTCACCAACACCAGATTTTATCACTCATCGACATGCCAGCTATCCACAAGTCCCACCAATATCCATCTCCCCTTCTATCTGAAATGCATCTCGGCACTTGTATAACTCCAATTTAAACGTATCTACCCTTTATCACTGCCACTACCTTTATAGGGAGACCATTCCATGGATTAACTACTCTTTGAGAGAAAGACCCCTTGCATTGTTTCCATCTTGCCTCTCGTATTCTTTACTCTCAGGTTATGGCCTTGAGTCCTAGCACTGTCTATTCTGCTGAAAAAAAACTCTTTTGCACTTAATTTGTCTATACCCTTCATTATCTTAAACCTCTCAATCAAATACCCTCATAATCACCTGGCTCATTTATAAAGCCCTGTCTCCTTCAGCTGCTCATCATAACTTCGTCGAGCAAGGCCTGGAATCAATCTAATCGCTTTATGCTATACCCTGTCTTTGGCAGCTCTGTCCTTCCTCAGATTTGGTGACCAAAATGGAACACAATATGCCAGATGAGTCCTCTCTAAATTTCCATATCGTGTTAACGCTACCTTTTTTGTATATATTTCATCCCCTACGAATACAATCTAAAACAATAACACTGTGGTATTCAAGTGCTCAAGTTATGGGAATGGTGCTCGACACAATTGACTCTCCAGAGCAGTCATCATCAGCTCCGACCTGACAATCATCAACTCTAACATGACAACCTCCAGCACCATACTATAAAATGTTTTTTCTGCTTTTGGTTGAGAAGTTTGCTTCATGTCTGTGCACTCTACTCCATCTCTCTGAGTCCTGGACAGTAGTCATGCATGGCATTCTCGTGTTTATTCTTCTTCTTGTTATTCTTATTCTTCTTATTATTCTTTTGTATCCAGCACAAGGCCATGGGGTAGCATTATTGGCTGAGGGCACAGCTGTGCTGCTGATGCAGTCCCCTCTGTAGGCTAAGGTAGGAATTTAGAATATGTTTAGGGTGCTGGCTCACCTGCTCTTCTTGAAGGTTCTTTAATGCCCACCAACTAATGGTGGCAGCTGGGACACTCAGTTTAACATCCACCAGAGGAAAGACACATGCATTGGTGAATCACCCTGCCTGTGAAACACCAGCATGACAGTCTATAGCTTAGCCAAGATTTGAACCAAGGCTTGACAGCATAGAGCGGAGTGTGTGCACCTCTAGGCCATCCTGCCAGCGCTTTCTTCTTGCAGAGTCGATTGTTTTATCATTGTCCTTTTCATTCCGTACCGTCTTTCTTTTGCTCTTTCTTTTGAACAATACCTTTCCCGCAGGTCCGGTATTTACCAAAGCTACAGATGGACGTGTATGAAGAACTATTGATGCTGCCAGGACAGAAAATCATAATTGTCTCCTCCCGCCCAATGTTAAATTGCAATTAATTTTTTTTCCAATTCTTGTAATACCCATAATGAGTTGTTCGAATAGGCCTACTAGACAGCCAGATTTATGTTCAATCTCAGAAAAGGCATTTTCTTTCCAGAGCTTGCCATTCCCTGCTAGACATTAACAAAATATATGGGAATCTGAAGCCAAAATCCGACAGTTCGGTGGCAAAGTGTGTACCCAACTAAACAATCCTTTTGCTGTAATTGTAATATTGATTGATAGAAGGCAATACGTTGTTGTCAGCTGTGTCTGGCAGGATCGTAGCTGGGTGGAAAGCTTTGAAGTACGGACCAAATCTAGATTTACGATCCATTTACGTCATGTAAGGTCCATGAGCAAAATTTATTGGAGAAAGCTTCCTGGGGCACAAACCCTTGACCTTTTTGAATGTAGGATTTTCCAAAAATATGCTTAATCGTGAAACGAAATTTATCAGACTCAGCAATATGAAACTACGAAATAGCTATAACGATAGCTTGTAGCCCATAACACTACGTTCTAACATGAAATCCTCTGTGTTTGCAAAATGAACAAAGTCTGCTTTCACGTTCATCGCCATGCCACGTGAGATAACAAATGGGCTTCGACTTAACCGTGTGGGCAAACTCTTAAATATTCGCTTCCACCGCAGGTTCTTGTTTTCCCCTCTGCTCCCGGTGTCCTGCCATGTCAGCACCAAGGTTTCTGCTGCAGAATAATACACCTTTGTGGATCCTCACGTAACTGAAATATTATCATCCAACGGTGCTGGCTATGTTGGCAGGTGCTGTATAACCAAAAGTATTGTTCCTATAACCGCCATCTTTTCTAATACATCATTCAATCTGATTTTCCAACTTGTTGAAAACATTCTCCAGTTGCTGCTGAGTGATGTCATGAATTGTATTTGTGATTGTAACCTTAAGTTCATCCAAAGAATGTGGTTTTGATGAGTAAACGACAGTTTTACATTGCACCATAGCACATCCGATGGAGACAGGTTCAGGCGAATGTGGTGGCCAAGCAATTGGTCCACGTCCACCGATCAACTTCTCTGGAAAGACACCATTCAAGACCCGTCATACACTCAAAGCATAGTGGCCGGGATCCTCGGCTTGCTGGTACAAGGTGATATGTGCAACAAAATATCAACTTGTCAAGAAACCCAGGGGAATTGTGGATTTAACAACGACATTAACAGGAACAATAACCACACTGTACGAATTATCCATTCATGCACCATTTATAGTTTGTTTCTGTCATGTGTCCATCAAAAGTTATAAAAGTTAAAAAGTTGCACTATGATTTTATGGACACCCTGTAAATAATCGTGGGTGCTCAAGTTTTTTATGGTTTTTAAAAAAAAATGAATTTCATTCATTTATTTGTGTGGGAGAGCATAATGGATTTATAAGGAAACTGAGATACAAGTGGAAGCTATTTGGACCATGTCTGCATTGTATCCACGCCTCATTAACCTTGTCTCTCACTTTCCTTGTCTTGCATATGTATGAACCCCATTGTTACTGTTATCTTGACATCTCTTCAATCAATTATGTATCCCATGTAACCTGTAGTCGGAATTTAGCCAGGGAACTGACACTGAATGGTTTATAATTTTCAATGTTATGGAATCTGTAATGTTCATAACCGACAGTAGATGCCGACAAGACAGGTGGCTTTACATACTTCCTAACCTGAAGGACTTCTGTTAGAATATGGAAGCAGAATTGGTGTTGAAATAACCATTATGGAGGGGAGTGTATTATTTATTGTGGGGGCAAATAGTCTTTCTAAGAATAGGAAGTCATAAGATGATAAATGAAACAAGTCTGAAGACGACGATGGTTCACGAGCGGTATTTGACGATGTAGATTGCTTCAGAAGTCAAGGATGAGACAATGTGATAATGTTTGACCAAGTTATAAAAATGATCAACATGATGTGGTACGGGTGACAGGTTATTAGCTGCAAAATGTCGAAAACCCGGTTTCGTTCAACAATTTAAAAAATTTGACCTTTGCATAACCTTTAAAGGTCACAAAACAATGTTGTGGACATTAAAATAAGGAAACAGGATACGTGCTATAGCTTATTGGAGTTAGTTCGTCGAAGAAGGTCGAAAACCCGGTTCGATTCCCACAACTTTGAAAATTTGACCTTTCTGGCCTGTAAAGGTCAAAGGTCAAGGATTATGACCTTTGGTGCAAAACTTCCTCTGGAACATTCCAGGAACAATACAACTTCATATAGGCTATATGGCATTTCACACTCCTTGGATTATCCATACTTTGATGAAATCAGCGTAAAAACAAACTTGAAGGGGGCGCCATGGGCAAGGTGTTCGAGATCGAGCAAAATGGTTTCAAGCCTTTAGGTGGGGAATGAACTCAAGATTATGCATAAAAATATTGTCATCCTAGCTCTCAAAGTTTGGGCGGTCATATGATTTTTATGTCAAAATTCGAAATTTTCTAAGTTCGTGACCTTGTGACCTTGACCTTGGGATGAAAATGAAAAATCGAGCTCTGTGGGGCTATGCAGGTGCCATTGGGCTAACCAAATACTGAAACCCCTGTCAGATTCGACAAACCCCCTTGGAGAAGATGCAAATTGAAATCGGCTACCCCATAAAAACACGTTTTTTGGGCGTAGCTCCGCCCATAATGGGCGCACCACACCCATTCTCAGAAAAACACAACGAGATCATGATATAAACCTCCCACCAAAATTTTATCAGGATCGGATCAAAACCCACGGAGCTATGCTTGGGACAGACAGACAGGCAGACATACATACAGACAGACAGACACACAACAATAACGAATATACTGGTCACTTTTTTTTTTCGTGAAAATATTTTTTGGTGAACCAGTAACAAGCCCCCAGCTCTTGGGAATAAGAATGATTTTTAAAAGTAATTGTTGGTATCCAAACCAACAACCAGAAAGCATCTCAAAAGGCAAAGCCCAAATTTGTGTTCTCCATATTCTCGTCATGGAGGTTTGTTGAAGATTTGATAAAAGCTCAAATGGTAAACTGGAATGCATCTCAAAATGCAAGCAGACAAAATAAAGAAACACAAAAGCGATGAAAAAAAAAATTAAAAAGATTCAAAACCTGGCCGTCTCGTTCTGTGCAACGGACGGGCCACACAGGGCTATTTGTACTCACTGTGACTCTCCCTTTTAATATTTTGACCCAATTGTTAATTTGTGTTCTCCATATTCTCCCAATTAGGGTTTGTTGAAAATTTGATTACAAAACCTCACATGGTAATAAAGACTATATCCTGGGCAGACAAATTGACACACCCTGACATGCACGCACACACGCAGGTGGATACTTTGAGACCTGGTAGGTCTCCGTTTCACTTCCTGAAACCCACCCACATGAGGAGATAACAGTCAACAACAGCAACTTACACACACACACACACACACACACACACACACACACACACACACACACACACACACACACACACACACACACACACACACACACAATTGCAAAACCCCCATCTGCTGCATGGCAGATGGGCTAATAATGGAGGCCTGTACTCGAGCTGTGGGACTTTCTTGAGAAGTCGAGAAACTTTTTAAGGCGAGAACCCATCCTGGACTGATTGCCACTCCGTTGCAGGATTATCCGTGTGTAAAGTGGTAGGAATTTGTAATTTGTTCAGGGTGCTGACAATAACTCACCTACTTTTCGCGAAGGACATAGGGATCCTTAATGTCCAACAACAGCGAGTGTTGGGAGACAGCTCATTTGGCTTCACATCCCACTGATGGACGGCGCACACGTTGATGCATCGCCCTGCATGCCAAACACCAGAATGACGGTTTCTAGCTGGGTCGAGATTCGAACCCAAGCTCGAACAGCTCACAGGTGAGTATACATTCCTATAGGCCATCCTGCCAGCCCATTAAAATGAAACAAAAAGAGAAATTTACAAGCGATGGTAATTTGGTGTCTTTCTTCGTAATGTCTGTGGATACGGTCATGTATTGTCCATGATTGGCTGAAATGCAGTGGTTGATGTATTAAGATTGCTTATGATGGGTGGTGTTATAGCCTGGTGTTATAGCCTGGTGTTGGCCTAGCGGTTAAGGTGGCTGGCTTGGGACCTTTGAGTTCTGAGTTTGAGCCCCTGCCTCTCGTTGAATTAGCACCAGGTGGGGTGAATTCATCCTGTCATCCTTCCAAGGTTAGCGAAATGAGTACCAGTGTACTGGGGTAATAACCATTTTGGGGTAACCTGTGCCGGAGTGGTGACCTGTCCAGAACTCTACTGCTTGCCAATGAAACTGCCTCGGCAGCCCTACGCACCTTTACGACATGAAACGAATGGTGATGTTATTAATATTTATATTGTGATGTGTGCTGGGTGGCGTGTATCCTGGCCAGATACCTGTGTGCACGTGTGTATTAAGCTATGCATCATCTCCTTTAAACCTGGAAATACCTGCATTGTCTCACGTCTGATTTATCCACATGTTCCTCATGCTATTTCGCATATCAGCAGTCGAAGGACACATAAAATTCACGTGAAATGCTCTCTTTATGATATTTCTTTTTTTATTGTTGAATACAAATCCCAGAAGTTAAGAACAGCATGCTGCTGGAGTTCATGCCCCCCACTCCCCATTTTCTCCTCCTCGCATTAGGCGTCTTACAATTGACGGCTTGGCAGTATATTGACACTGTAATTGCTATTCAACCTAAGCTTTCTGTCTCCTCCCACCCCCCCCCCCCCCGCATCCCTCTCTGCCTGACACCCTCTGTTCTTTCATATTAATTTTAAAATAAATAAACCATAGGCTCCTCCCCCCTCCATTTACTCACCATGAGCCCCCCCCCCCAACCCCTTCTTTTCCATTCCCAATGTTCTTTTGCATCCAATCATATGCTGCCCACATTCACCTTGAGAGGAACATTTTGCTGCAGGATTGAATTTAGGATTCTGGAGTCGTCCGTCAAGCCGCAGAAAGCACATGGTTATGTTACGGTCCTCTGTCTTTTGATGCCGTGCTGGAACAGATTGTGTCAGTTCTACTCCCGTGGTTCTTTGTTTAATTGCTGAAGGCCTGAATATCTTAGTGGTCTGAATACTTCTTCTGCACCTTCACAAACCGAAGCTTGAAATCTCATGTAATGATGTCTGATGTTGGCTTAATGGGTAAGGTGGTGGGCTTGGGATCCTAGGATCCTGAGTTCAAATCCCACTTTCTGTTGAATTAATACCAGGTGGGGTTGACTGCCTGCCATCCTTCTGAGGTTGGCAAAATGAGTGCCAGCTTGCTGGTGGTAACCTGTCGAGGATTGTGTCCAATAGCCAAGGAGACTGCTTTGGCAGTACCAATGCTCTGCGTAGAGTATGGTTCCAATGGATGGATGGATGGAAATCTCATGCTCCACACCCTTTCCTTTTTCTCTCATTTTTGGTTCACGAGCGCCAGCCAGAGTGACCACTATATTCGTGATGTATGTGTGTCTGTCTGTCTGTCTGTCTGTCCAGAGCATAGTCCGTGGACTTTGATCCGATCTTGATGAAACTTGGTTATGTGCTCGATATCAATGTCTAGTTGTGTTTTCCTGGATGAGGGCATGCTACTCTCATTGTGGGCGGAGCCACGCCCAAAAATAGCCATTTTTAGGGGGTAGTCAAATTTAAAATCTATCTTCTCCTCGGGAATTGACTGAATGGAATGGCTTCTTTGGTATTTGAATAGCAAAATGAATTATCTAAAACTTGTCGTTGTCCGATTTTTCATTTTCGTCCCAAGGTCAAGGTCACAAGGTCAAAAACTCAGAAAATTGCGAATTTTGACATAAAAATCATATGACCGCCCAAACTTTGAGAGCTAGGATGACAATATTTTTTTATACATAATCTTGAGTTCATTCCTCAACTAAAGTCTTCAAACCATTTTACTCTATCTCGAACACCTTGCCTGTGGCACCCCCTTCAAGTTTGTTTTTACGCTGATTTCGTCAAAGTATGGATAATAATCCGAGGAGTTCGAAATGCCATATAGCCTATATGACGTTATATTATTCCTGGAATGTTCCAGAGAGAGTTTTGCACAAAAGGTCATAATCCGTGACCTTTGACCTTTAAAGGCCACAAAGGTCAAATTTTCAAAGTTGTGGGAATCAAACCGGGTTTTCGACCTTCTTCGACGAACTAACTCCAATAAGCTATAGCACGTATCCTGTTTTCTTATTTTAATGTCCACAACATTGTTTTGTGACCTTTAAAGGTTATGCAAAGGTCAAATTTTGAAAGTTGTTGAACAAAACTGGGTTTTCGACATTTTGCAACTAAAAATTGCATTACTTGCTAATTGAATTGATGAAAAATTATTCAATGCCCGAATAACCAACTCTGCAACATGAATAATGCAGAAAAAAAAATGATAAATTTTGAGGATTTTTTCTCATTTCTCAAGCCAGCAACCAAAGCGGTCGCATCAACACAAATGATGAACAAGAACAATCACCAATTGATTGGTCGGTCTACTCTCACCATGAATATGAATATGGTGATCTGTTCTGAGGTGTTGATTGAAGGCCACTATAATTAATTATAACTTGGTCAAAAATTATCACATTGTCTCATCCTTGAGTCTTGAAACGATCTACATCGTCAAATACCGCTCGTGAACCATCGTCATCTTCAGACTTGTTTTTTTGTTACCTTCACAAACTTTGTTGCGAAGGTTATGTTTTGATCGCTGTGTATTTATTTATTTATTTATTTGTGAATATGTGTGTTTGTTTGTTTGTTATTCGCATGACTCCAAAAGTATTGAACTGAATCGCAGCAAATTTGGTGCGATGATTGGTTATTCTCCGAGGACCATTTGATTAGATTTTGATAGCGATCGGGTCAAAGGTAAAGGTCAAGGTCATGAAAAGGTCAAAATCGTCTTTTTACCATAGCGCGGTTAATTTGTATCCAATTTGCATGCAACTTATGCCAAAATGTTCAGAATTCAATGCCCCATCTTGTGATATGTGACATGACACAATGACGTAATAACCCTTATTAGCGGTTGGGAGTCAAAGGTCAGGGGGGGTCACGATATTGCAAAATGTGCGGTTTTAGTCATAACACGGTCAATTCTTATCCGATTTGCATGAAACCAACACCAAAATGTTGACTGTTCTGTTCCCCACACTCTAATACCAATTACAAAATGAAGAGTACAAAGGTCAAGGTCGAGGTCATGAAAAGGTCAAAATCGTCATTTTGCCATAGTGCGGTCGATTTTTATCCAATTTGCATGCAACCAATGCCAAAATGTTGTGAATTCAATGCCCAATCTTGTGATATATGATATGACACAATGACGTCATTACCTTTGTTAGCGGTTTGGGTCAAAGGTCAAGGGGGTCAACGACCTTTATTATCATAACGCGGTCAATTCTTATACAATTTGCATGTAAGTAGATTCAAAATGTTTAGAATTCAATTCCCTATCCTGTGATGTGTACTGTTTGATTTCTTATAATGTGACCAGTTGTCATCAGATTGACTTGACGCCGACACCCAAAAAGGTCAGGGAGTTCATACAGAAATTGTACAATGTACGTGAATCAGTGTCAAACAGCAGGAAATTTAATGTTTTTAAGCCATCATAACACATATGAGATGGCAAATGTGGTATGGGATTAAATACCCTCACAATCAACGGTTTCTGGGGGGGGGGGGGGGTGTAGCGTTGGCGAAGGTATGCGCTCTACTGAGTGCCCGTTCTAGTTTTTGTTGTTTTCAAAGCCTGTGCACAAATTCTGATGCAAGGTTTGCTTGCTTGCTACAGAGACGAACTGATTATTATCTGTGCATGGCAAGTATTTCATGTTCTTTGCATTGTAAGGCTTTGTTTTGTTGTTGCGGTGTCACGACCTTCTACAGCATGTGCGATCGGATCTGCTCGTGATAGCAATTCTTTGGTGCCATTTTGTCCTTGTGTTGTCTTTTTTTCTCTTCACATTTATTTTCCTTACCACTGATTTGCTGCACATACCTTGTTCAAACATTTATGTCGGGGTCGTGGAATTAAAGTTACAATGGAGGTAGAATAAGAGGTAGAGTAGAGTAAAATTGAATGAAGATTAAGACAGTAAGAGTTGTGGTGGAGTAAGAGTGGAGGTTGAGGAAGAACGGTGGTAGAATAACAACAGTGGTGGAGGTAGAGTACGAGTTAGAGCGGAGGTCGAGTAAGAACGGTGGTAGAGGAAGAGTGGTGGTAGAGTAAGAACGGTGGTCGAGGAAGAGTGGTGGTAGAGTAAGAGAGGAGGTCGAGTAAGAACGGTGGTAGAGTAAGAGTGGAGGTTGAGGAAGAATGGTGGTAGAATAACAACGGTGGTAGAGGAAGAGTGGTGGTGGAGTAAGAGTGGAGGTAGAGTACGAGTAAGAGCGGAGGTCGAGTAAGAACAGTGGTAGAGGAAGAGTGATGGTAGAGTAAGAGTGGAGGTAGAGTACGAGTTAGAGAGGAGGTCGAGTAAGAACGGTGGTAGAATAACAATGGTGGTAGACGAAAAGTGGTGGTAGAGTAAGAGTGGAGGTAGAGTACGAGTTAGAGCAGAGGTCGAGTAAGAACGGTGGTAGAGTAAGAGTGGAGGTTGAGGAAGAATGGTGGTAGAATAACAACGGTGGTAGAGTAAGAGTGGAGGTAGAGTACGAGTAAGAGCGGAGGTCGAGTAAGAACGGTGGTAGAGTAAGAGTGGAGGTTGAGATGGAGGAAGAGAAAGAATGCTGGTAGAGTTAGAGTGGAAGTAGAGAAAGAGTGGAGGTAGAGTAAGAATGGTGGTTGCATAAGAGTGGAGGTAGATTAAGAGGTTGAGTACAGTCAAATTGAATGAATAGTAAGACAGTAAGACTGGTGGTGGAGTAAGAACGGCGGTAGATTAAGAACGGCGGTAGAATAAGAACGGCGGTAGGGTAAGAGCGGTGATCGAAAAAGAATGGTGGTCGAGTAAGAGGAGTTTGAGCAGAGGTAGAGTAAGAACGGTGGTTGAGTAAGAGTGGAGTTAGAGTAAGAGTGGAGGTAGAGTATCAGTGGAGGTAGAGGTGGAGGGACAGTAAGAGTTGAGGTAGAGGTGAAGGGGCAGTAAGAGTCGAGGTAGAGTAAGAATGGAGGAAGAGGTGGAGGGACAATAAGAGTTGAGGTAGAGTACGAATGGAGGTCGAGGTGAAGGGACAGTAAGAGTCGAGGTCGAGTGAGAATGGAGGAAGAGGTGGAGGGACAATAAGAGTTGAGGTAGAGTAAGAATGGAGGTCGAGGTGAAGGGACAGTAAGCGTCGAGGTAAAGTAAGATAGAAGGTTGAGTGTGGGAGTGAATGTAGAGTGAAAAATGAGTAGAGTAAACATGCTGCTCACAAGTATAATAATTTTTTTTTCTTTTTTCTCTTTATTTTGGTTCATTCTATGAAGTGAATTGGTCATTAAGCCAAATTGTGTTCATGGCCTTCTGTACAAGAAGTGGCATCAAGCATTTTGGACCACTGAACATGAGCGGTGACATTTCTTGAGTGGGAACCAATTTTGAACAAGAGCACTCATGAACATAATCTTGTCTCTTGAATTACAAGGTACGTGGGAACGCAGCATGAGTATGTGGGCACACATGACATTAGCTTGAAGGCCTGAATCAGAACTTCACTGAGGTTGATAATCATTAATTGTTCGAAATTTTGATCTTGCCAAAACGAAGTTTCTGCAAGATATGTTAGTCAGCTTGTATGTTTTTTTTTTAATTTTATTTATTTTTTTGTCTGTAATCACGTATAAAAAATTCTGCAGAGTACAGTTATCACTGGAAATTTTTGTAACTTCGCATATTACAGTCCTATAGAGGTCCCTTTCAGCGCATAAAATTTTGAAGGTCAAGGTCAAAGGTCAAGGTCACTTTGTCGCAAATCAGGGGAATCGACGAAACCCTTATTTTTTGAGTAATTTTGATCGGATCGTCTTCAAACTTCATGGGAATATAGTTCATGGTCTGGTGCTCAGCTAATTAATTTTTGGTGGCGATTGGCCTTGACCTTCATGGTTAGCGCCGAAGGTCAAACATATTTGACCCCAAGGTCAAATTTTCAAGTTTTAGGAACCATATCGTGTAGTACCTCAAATTGAACATCTCGATGAGTGCTTTCTAGATATGTCAAGCTTGAGACATTATGACGTCATTTGGTGATGTTATGAGGCAAACACATATTTTTCATGGTTACTCTGTAGAACGATTCTCATCGGAATCTCTCGTAGGCAGATATTCCTCAAGGAGTCGCTCCTGGTGGATAGCAGCTCTGTTCACCTCAGTGTGACCTTAAAGAAGTCACACGTGGTCACCTTTTGGCAAGATACGGGTCACCCTGCGGGTGACATTGGTTTATTTTATTTTATGCAAATTTCTCAAGTATTTTCTAAATGTGTTGCAATAAAATGACCGCATCACCCAAATCAAAAACATTGTCTGGAAATTAAATTAAATGGAATGCTTCCAGCAGACTTGTTCGTTCGTGTGGATTTTCAGCCCTGAGTAATGTAATGATTGGCGTCGATCACGATATGTCCCCAAGCAGGTCATTTCATGCTGCAATGAGATGTCACCATGTGGTTTGTCTCCATCCATTGAGGACAAACCACTCTTGAGCGCTTCCGAAGCACGGCCTAGTCCATTTCAACATCACACGCTTCTGTATATTTGATATCGTACTCTTGCAGAGGTGACTATGTCAGGGGGATTGTTGACTTTAGCAGTCAAATTTCGTGAAGATTTCTCATAATTGTGCTAGCACTGTACTTCAATGGATCTCTCGATATTTGACTTTTTTTGTTTTTGTAGACAATGTCGAGGCTCATATGAGAGCTAACACACAGAACGCACAACAAGGGGAGCAGCACACAAGAGGGGCGGGAGAGGGAAGGAAAAAAACCAGAGTGGAACAGAGACATGAGGAAATCCGTGGAAGGGAGAGGGATGGGGTGAGGTACACAGGGTAAACAAGATGGACACGACAGGCACTTTCAGGAAGGAAAGCAGGTAATTTGAAGGAGGTGGGTTTGGGGTGGATTAATGGGGGTTGAATAGATCATGGTTTTGGATGGGGGAAGATAAGAGATGGTGGTGAATAACTGTTTTGAAGACCTGGAGGGAAGAGTGGGATTGAAGAGAATGTGGGAGTATTCCAAAGACAGGAAAAAAGAGGAATGAAAGAGTGAAGGTGCGCAGTGATTCTTGATTTTGGTAGTTTTACCAGAAGCAGGTCACTGGCAGACCTTGAGTGCCCTGCAGAAATATGTGGGGGGGACATATCTCAGACAGCGTGGGGGGGGGGAGGGACATATCTCAGACAGAGTGGGGGGGGGGGCGAGGCCGGAGAGATGGTAGAAAACAGAAAAACCACCGACCTGACTGTGGTGAGAGAGAGTGAGAGATCCAAATAATCAGCCTCATCGCAGGAGATACCAATGATCCTAAATTCCTTGGTTTACACAGCGTGAAGCCGAGAAAGGTGATAGGCGGGAGCACCACCCAGAGAGGAGAGCAGTACTCCATCAGGCTGCAGATGAAAGCTTTGTATGTGGTCAGGAGCTCAGGTGGGCCAAGGAAGGACTTTGCATGACAGATGATGACTGGCTTTGGAGACCATCTTGGAAGTGCGGCCTTCCCCGGAAAGATCATGGCAGACAGTGAGACCCAGAAGCAGAAAGGACTTCTTTAAGAGGATTGGTGAGAAAGTAGGTGGGGAGGGGGGATCGGATGGTCCATTCGGAGAGACAAAGTAAGAGTGTGAGATTTGTCAGGATTGAAAGACATGTTCCACGTGTTGGACCAGTTTGTGATTTTATCCAGACCTGCAGAGAGAGAGAGAGAAGAGGCTGCTGCTTGCCAATCTGAGGGATAACAGATGGTACGGCAGAGAGTGGAGACATCAGCAAAAAGACAAAGAGGATTTTCCAGAGAGTCAGAGAGATCGTTGATGAAAATCAAAAAAAGAACAGGGCCCAGAACGCTGCCTTGAGGAACTCCAGCCTGGACAGGAAAAGGGAATGAGAGAACTCAATTAAGAGCCAGACGTTGGCTGCGACAGGAGAGGGAGTCTGCGAGCCATGAGTGGAGTTGTCCTTGGATACCATAAAGAAGAGAGTTTGGTGAGCAGGGCAGGGGGCCAGACCATATTGAAAGCATGCGATATGTCTCTTGAGATGGCTCTGATTTCATGTCTGGCATTGAGGATCTCCATCCATTGTTGGGAGAGCAGAAGCAGCAAAAGCAGGGAAGAGGGACCCAGTCTGAATCCAAAAATGTACCTTTAATTACCTGGAATTGGTCTAATTGTGGCCGAGGGATCGAACCAGAGTAGCTGATCTGTTGACTTTAGCCGAGGGGTCAAGGTCAAGCCAGACTATTGTCAGGTCAGGCCAGATTCGATCTGTGACTTGCTGCAGGTATCATGTAAACCTGCACTAACCTGTGTCATGGTCGGGTTGTCGGCGACTAAACCGTCTCCCACACCAGGTTTTCTGGTGAGGAGGGTGTACAGATAGGGACACACAGCAGGATTAAAAACAAAACATGTCAAAGGACGGAGGAGCTCCTTGTGAGCCAACGTCCATCCATTTCTTATGCCAAACTGTGTCTGCAGACATCCTCCTGCAGGTGGTTTACTTTTGTTTAGGAGGTTGGTGGTATGATCTGCACTCCGGCCACCATAAAACACTACATTCCACAAAAACAACAAATGTTAAATCTGAAAATCCACTCCGTGGGAGTATCTCCTGTGCTGCTACCCTCCACAAGGCAGCTCACCAGATGACGTGATTGGCGGTAAAGCCTTCTGTACCCCCATTCCTTGATGGTATTAGGAAAACCACAGGGTAAACCTCCAGGGTCAGATTGCAGTGGTGTGTGGCGGAGTGGTGCTGGGGTATCGGCCACCAGATGGTGGTCTCCTTGGATTAACCTGAGGTGGTCCCTTTGGGTGGGTGCCTGGAATTTGCTATCTCCAAGAGAGGATAATCAAGTGTTTGTTATCATCTGAGCTCAAGCGTTTGAACATCGGTATTGCAGCACTCTCTGAGGTTCGGAGACCGGATTGCGGCGAGATCACTGTGGCTGGTTACACCTGCTCTTGGTCTGGTCGCTCTGATGGTAACCATGCCCAAGGAGTTTCTGTTGCTATGTCCTATAAGCTGACTCCAGTGATAATTGAAGCAACACTGTTCAACAAGCATATTATGAGACGAAGGATTTGTCACTCCTTGGGTGTCATTTCCCTGGTCTCTGTATATGCTCCGTCCGAGGTGAGTGATCTCACCGTGAAGGATGCATTCTATGCCATGCTCGAGTCTGTGGTTGATCAGTTCCCCAGGCGAGATACACTTCTAGTCTTGGGGGATTTCAATGCATTGACTGGAACTGATAGGGATGGTTATGAGACATGTTTTGGTTTCCATGGGTCTGGGTCTGGAACTGTCAACCAAAACAGCAGTAAGTTCCTTGACTTTGCAAGAACTCATAAGCTTAGGGTGGCTTTTTCATGGTTTCAGCTCCCACAGGCTCATTCGCTGGACTTGGTATTCCAACGCTGTTGGTGTGGCAAAGGAGATTGACCATGTGCTCATTGATGGTCGTTGGAGGATTATCCAGAAATGCAAGGCCGACTGGAGTGCTCAGTTCCTCAATACCAACCACAGGCTTGTCATAGCAACTCTGAAATTGCAGCTTAAACTGGTAGAATGGTAACATCCCAGCCTCGACTGGATGTTGGCAAGATCAAGGATGAGAGGGTAGTTGAGGAGTTTGTGAACAGACTAAGTGGGGATTTGGGGGGGTCTGGATGCTTTGGGGAATCCTGAAGAGTTGTGGAGTGCCTTCAAGACCACCGTCCTTGATGTTGCCGGTGGATGTCTTGGAACTCACCGGAGGGTGAGGAAGAATTTTGTGTCTCAAGGGACACTGGACACCATTGACCAGCATCACAGGGTCAGTCTTAATGGCAGAGTTGAGCTGTTCATGGAGCTGAGGCGTAAAACTTTACGTGCACTGAGGGTGGACAAGGAGGCCTATGTGCGATGAATCTGTGAGGCGGTAGAGCATCACCTGTGGTCAAGTGATTCTCATCCTTACAGAGGAATTCACGCATTGCGTTCCTCAAAGCCTGTCCCTCAGTGTACTGCAGTTCGAGTCGAGGGTGGGAGGCCCTTGTCAGAGGAGTCCGAAGTGAAGGCCCGCTGGGCCGGTTACCTTGGGTGGCTGTACCAAGCTGATCCACCAGCTGTCAAGTTGGATGTCAGAGATGTTACTATCCCTATTGCTGACCCTCCACTCAGCTGTGATCCACCTTCGTTTGTGGAAACACAGTCTGCAGTGAACCGTTTGAAATGGGGTAAAGCTCCTGGACTCTGTGGCGTCCATGCTGAACTTCTCAAGGCTGGTGGAAATGCTGTACTCTTGTCGTTACAGCAGTTCTGTGCTCTGCCTGGAACACAGGCATCATCCCAACTGACTGGAAGAGGGGCCTTGTTGTCCCTCGCTGGAAAGGGAAAGGTGATCGCTGGGACTGCAACAACTACCAAGGGGTGACGCTGCTCTCAGTGCTTGGTATTCGCTCGGATAATTCTTGAAAAGGTTTGCCACCATCTGCTTCAGCACCAGCGACCAGAGCAGTCAGGAATTGCACCAAGCAGGTCAACGAGCTCTCGTGTTATCCCCTCTCGTGTTCAGTTGTCTTACCCTTCCTCCCGCCCTTGGTTTACTGAAGCTTGTGGTGAGGCAGTTGTCCTGAAACAACTTGCCTTTGCCTCATGGAAAGCAAACCCAACTGAGGGCAATCTCAGTTCTTTCCACAAAGCTCGGAACAAGTGTGTAGCTACCCTCAGGAGAGCCAGAACACAACATCTTTCTCATCTCAAGTCTGAACTCTCAAACCTCTCTCCCTCCTCAAAATCCTGGTGGCGTTTAATCAAATCTGTTTCTGGTGTATGTTCCCCCTCCATCCCCTCCCTTACCTCAAATGGCCGCACTGCTGATTCCACACGTGAAAAAGCTGAATGTCGAAACTCGGTGTTTGCAGCTAAATCTTGTGTCCCAAACCCATCACTATCTCTACCCACTTTACCCAGTCGCACCCAACTGTCCCTGGACTCTGTATCCTTTTCTCCTGACAAGGTGGAGAGCTTGCTTTCAAACCTCGAGTCAGATTCTGCAACCGGTCCAGACGGCATCAGCCCACGTGTCCTCAAAGCCTGCTCTTCTGCTCTTGCTCACCCTCTCTCTGTTCTATTCACCCTCTCATTTTCCCAAGGTCATCTGCCATCTGCTTGGAAATCTGCTAACATCACTGCCCTGCATAAAAAAGGTGCAAAAACAGATCCCTGTAACTACAGACCAATCAGCCTTCTCCCAATCATCAGCAAGGTTATGGAATCCATCATCGCTTCAGACATGAAATCCTTCCTCTTCTCCAATGGCTTGATTTCCAATCATCAATTTGGTTTCAGACCAGGTCACTCTACCCTAGATATGCTGCTACTGCTCTCCCATCAATGGATGGAGGTCCTCCATGCCAGACAGGAAATCCGAGCCGTATCCCTGGACATATCACGTGCTTTTGACACAGTCTGGCACCCTGCCCTACTCACCAAACTCTCTGCCCATGGTATTCAAGGCCATCTCCACTCATGGCTCGCAGACTTCCTCTCCTGTCGCAGTCAACGTGTGGCCCTAAATGGAGTTCTTTCATCCCCTCTTCCTGTGCAGGCTGGAGTTCCTCAAGGTAGCGTTCTGGGCCCTGTTCTTTTCTGGTTTTCATCAATGATCTCTCGGACTCTCTGGAAAATCCTCTATTTCTCTTTGCCGATGACTCAACCCTCTGCCGTACCATCTGTCATCCCTCAGCCCGGCAAGCAGCAGCTTCTTCGCTCACTGCAGATCTGGATAAAATCACAAACTGGTCCAACACGTGGAACATGTCTTTCAATCCAGACAAATCTCACACTCTCACTATGTCTCTGCGAAAGGACCGCTTACAAAACCCTTACATCCACTTTCTCAACAATCCTCTGGGAGAACTGTTTTGTTTCAAGCTTCTAAATCTCACTATCTGCGATGACCTTTCCTGGGAAAGTCACATTTCCAACCTTGCCTCAAAAGCCAGTCGCCGACTGGGAATCCTCCGTCGCAAAGTCCTTCCTCGGCCCTCTTGAGCTCCTGACCACTTACAAAGCTTTTGTCCGTAGCCTGATGGAGTACTGCTCTCCCCTCTGGGCTGGTGCTCCTGCCTCCCACCTTTCTCGACTTCACGCTGTCGAAACCAGGGCTTTTAAGATCATCGGCATCTCCCGCAATGAAGCTGAGTCTTCGGGCCTCTCACTCAATCACCGCAGGTTGGTCGGTGGTCTTTCTGTCTTCTACCGACTCCTCTCCAGCCTTGCCCCCCCTGCTCTCTCTGCGATTTGTCCCAACCACATTTCCACAGGGCGCTCAAGGTCCGCCAACAACCCCCTTCTGGTAAAACTACCAAAATCACGAATCACTGCTCATCTTCACTCTTTCATTCCTCTTTTTTCCCGCCTTTGGAATAAACTTCCTCACTCTATTCTTTCCCATTCTTCCCTCCAGGCTTTCAAAACAGCTGTTCACCACCACCTCTTATCTTCCCCCATCCAAATCCTCGATCTTTTCTACCCCCGATAATCCACCCAAGCCCACTTCCTTCAATTCTCCTGCTTTCCTTCCTGAAAGTCCCTTTAATGTCCATCTTCCCCTCGCCATGTTCCCCGTCCCATCCCCATCCCTCTCCCTTCCACAGTTCACCTGTGTCTGTTCCCCAATGTTTTGTCCCTTCCACTCCCGCCCCTCTTGTCTCATGCCTCCTTGCTGTGAGTTGTGTGTTAGCTCTCATACGAGCCTCGACCAAGGTATACAAAAAAAAAAACAAAAAAAATAAAAATAAAAAAAAACGATTGACCGTATCCTTGCTCATTTGGTCCTCACCAAACATAGAGGAACGTTTCGGCAGGGGCTGCTTGCAGCCTTTGTTGATCTCTACAAAGCATTCGATTCAGTGAATCGGGATGCCCTCTGGAGGATTCTTGGTCTTCGTGGGGTGCCACCAAAACTGAACAATGCAATTTCTGAACTATACTCTGGTACTGAGAGTGCTGTGCGATGTGGTGGTACAATCTCTGACTTATTTTCAATTGTTACTGGAGTTCATCAGGGGTGTGTACTGTCCCCCACACTTTTCAGCACTTGTATTGACTGGATACTGGGGGGGGGGGTGATGTTGAAGAGATCAAGTTGAGGTATATATTTTGGGAATGTCAACATTTTTGACATTGATTTTGCAGATGATGCAGTCATCTTTGCAGAGACTCTAGATTTCCTTTTGAGGGCCCTCGGGGGTGCTGAATGAAAAGTCAGAGCCACTGGGATTACGGGTTTCCTGAGTCAAAACTAAAATCCAGGTTTTCAATGACATCTTGGATGCTGCTATCCTATCTGTACCTGTTTGTGGTGAGGATGTTGAGGTCCTGGAGAGATTCATTTACCTTGGCAGTGATATTCATGTCTCTGCTGGCTGTGAGCCAGAGGTCAATAGACATCTGGGTCGGGCCTGGGGAGTCGTGGATTCACTGGATCATGGGGTGTGGCACTGCCATTACCAGTGTAGGAGGACAACATTCCGAGTCTTTATGTCCTTGGTGCTTCCAGTCTTGCTCTACAGATTTGAGACTTGGAATATGACCAGGTAACTGAGATGGAGACTTAATTCCTTTTGGGACCAGGCTTCTTTGGAGATTCCTTGGCTATCGCTGGTGGGACTTTGTGGCCAACGAGTGGTTGCTGAGAGAGACTCAAATGAGATTTGTTATCTGCATAGTCCGTGAGTGTCATCTGTGGCTGTAAGTACATGTGGCTCATTTTCCTGATGCTGATCCTGCTCACCAGATTCTCTCAGCGAGGGAGACTCGTGAGTGGAGGAGGCATTTTCCACTCTTGTCAACAAAGGCCAAATGCCAGCAAGCATCGATTGGAAATCTCCAGTGGATTCAAATGTTGTTGCACCAGTCACTTCCACATGCTACGACTGTGTGCATTGCACCACTTGACCACCTGAGACTATGTTACCTTCTTTTCTGAACATCACTCGTAGATAATCCCTTGTCTTGTGGACGCCTATGATATTGCATTCCTGAGAGTGAGTGGAAGGTTTGCTTCTTTTTACCCATCAGTTCAGATGACTTCCACATGTGTCGTGCCTGATAATCAAAAAACAACTTTGCATTGCAACAATACAATCATGACTGAATACATTTTTGATGGTTTACAATAATGGGGGCACAAACAAAGTTGAAATAATATGATCTATAGGCAATTTCCTTTTTTCATGGGTGATTTTGTTTCCGTAACGAATGTGAAAATGTAATACTTAGGAAAGCAAGGGGCAGCCGCATTTGAGCCGCACTCCACACACGTGTATTTTCAAGACCTGTACGATTTCCTCCAATCGACTGACCATTAACTGACGGTTAATAATACCATTACTTCCATAATGGCTCGTAGATGACAGGCAATATACCTCTTACTTTGATAAAATAATCAATAAAACAGCTTCGTATCGGAAAGAGTCCCTACTCCAAAGCGTTTTGATGAAACCTGGGAAAATGAATTTCCATCAATACGAGTGCACTGAAATGAGAAACTGCACTCTGAAATAGCTGGGACTTGCTTTTCTGCTTTTCTTCCAGTTGTCCTTAGTGCTAAGTGGTGTCATCGAGTGTGCAGGTTCAGTGTAAACTCTGCATTCATGCTGACTTTTAAAGCCGTGACTTTGTTCAGTTGAAAACAAATTGCAAGTAAAATTTTGTCTGGTTACCAATCAGTCAAATGTACAATACTTTTTGACTGTGGGTTCTGCGAAAGCCGTCTCTTGCCAAAGGTTATGCTCGGTGGTTCACCTTTGCCTTCGCAGTAGTCACTCAGGACAGGTAGTTGTAATTTGTTTGGGATGCCGACAATAACTCACCTAATTTTTGCAAAAGGCCCCATGGAATATTCAACAAGCACCAACGACCAGTGCTGCTCGACGAGTCCTCCGGCTTAACTTCCTTCCAATGGATGGCACACACACATTGATGCCTCATCCATCATGTGAAACACTGGGATGAAAGTTTATCGCTTGGTCGAGATCCAAACCCAGGCAAGACAGCTTTAGAGGCAAGTGTGGATACCACCTGGCCATCCTGCCAGCCCATCGAATTTCCTTTGTAAGAAATAGGTGATTTCGTTATTACCTCCGCCACCGAAGGTGGACCAAGGTTATGTTTTGACCCGCCTGTCTGTCTGTTTGTCTGTCTGTCTGTGAGCAGGACATCTCAAAATGTTGTCGACAGTTTCAGGCGAAATTCGGTGGACAGGTTAGGTGTGCGACAAAGATGAATTGATCAGATTTTGGTGAAGATCTGGAAACTATAATTTTTTGAATGATTCCTCAACATTACGAGATATCGGGCCAAAAACAATATGTAGAACGATATCTCAAAAAGTTATGGACGGATTCTGACAAAACTTGGTGTCCAGCTTGTGATTGTGATGAGGACAACTTAACTCAATTTTGTTGAAGATCTGGATACGAGAAATTTTTAATTTAAAGTGATGCTTTCCTTCAAGAGATGGGGGCCAAAAACAATAAATGACACGGTATTTCAAAAATTTGTTGACAGATTATGATAATACTTGGTGGCTGAGTTGGGTAGGTGACAACAACAAGCCGATTCGGTTTTGGTGAAGGTCTGGATCCAGATCGGGCTTATCAGTGGATACAAATCGTAAAGTGTTCAGTCTCGTGGAGGTATGCACTCTACCGAGTGCCGTTCTAGTACCTTATTCATTTCTTGCCTCGCTACCCCTGAAGACCTTACTGGTCGTCTCCTGGAGTTATTTTTCAATCGATAGAAAACTGTAGTATGTGTACAAATTGGTGCCAATTTTAGAATCGGTTGGTGCGGAAAATTGTGTTTGTAATTTATTTCTTGGTTTTATTTTATTTTGCACGAAACATACAAAAGCAATAGTCGAGGTTGTGCATGTGATAGCATGTTGAACAGCATGTTATGGTTGTGCATGTGGTAAGTTGTAGTACATCAGTGGTATTATTGCAGTGACTTCACCAATAAACTTTTACCAGTCAATCAAAATCTAACCTTCCTACACATTGCACTAATCATTTTGAACAGGTCACAGTATGCCTGGTGTTAGCCTAATGGTTAGGGTGGTGGGATTGGGATCCTAGGATCTTGAGTTCAATTCCTGCTTAGCTGTTGAATCAATACCGGGTGGGGTTGGCTCTGCCTGTCATCCTCAGGTCAGCAAAATGGGTACCAGCTTGCTGGTATCCTGTGTCAGAGTGATGCCCTGTCCAGGATTGTGACAAATAGCCAAGGAGACTGCTTAGGCAGCACCAACGTTCTGCACAGAGTATGGTCCCGATGGATGGATGGATGGATGGATGGATGGATGGAATGCCACAGTCAAATGTATTGGTATTTGGTTGGCCAATTACCACTTTGAAATCAACATTTTTCTTTCTTTCTTTCTCCCTTTATCTTTTTTTTTTCTCATAATGCTGTATTTATTGACTGAAGCTTCAAGTTATAAGTGAAAACGAAATGTTGTACTGCTTGTTACTCATAATGCTGTTTGATACTATGGTGGGAGTTTTGCTGACTTAACAGTTGGGGTATTCAATGATGTCTTAATAATTCCTGTTTTAATTTTGCAAAACTGTAGTTGTTTTTCGTTCAATGAAGCCTTGGGCATCATCGTTCAATCTCTCCCCCCCCCCCCAAGCCACTGTCTCACTCCATCTACCTGCTTCTCCCTCATTATTTCACTCTTGCGTAAGATGAAATAGGCCAAAAAAATTTTTTTTCTTGTCCCCCACCCTACCTCCCTTCCTCCAAACAAAACGTCTGAGGCTTGTGGGAGAGTTTGAAGATATATTTACATGAACGTTTTATTTAACATAACTTTACGTCGTTTTCTTTTCTTCTTTTCTTTAGTTCTTTGTGTTCAAACTAATTCTAATCCAAACCCAAACATAATGATATTTCTGTGTAATGTACACGGGCTGGGAAGATAGCCTTGATGTATGCACACTGTTCTAAGCAGTCTAACCTGGGTTTGAATCTCAGCCCAGTTATAAGCTGTCATCCTGGTGTTTCACAGGCAAAGCGATCTATCAATATGTGAGCAGTGCCTTTGAAAGATGTTAAGCAGAAAGAATCGTCTACCATGCACAGCTTGTTAGTGGGCGTTAATGATCCCTCGGTGTGTTTTTGCGAAGAGTACATGAGCTATTGCCGACACCCTTAACAAACTCCAAATCTCTGCCTTGACTGATGCTGGGAAGGCAATGGCAAACCACCCAGATTAACCCTTGTCAAGGGACCACCGCTTTTGCAGCACCGAAACTTTGTAATGATGAGCAAAGAACCTGTCCTTACAGATGAGTTAATCCCTTCCAGAATTCCAGATGGGATAATTCTGCAAGAATTCCAGATGGAATAATTCTACAAGAATTCCAGATGGAATAATTCTGCCAGGATTCGAGATGGAATAATTCTGCAAGAATTCCAGATGGAATAATTCTGCCAGGATTCGAGATGGAATAATTCTGCCAGGAATCGAGATGGAATAATTCTGCCAGGATTCTAGATGGGATAATTCCGAAAGAATTCCAGATGGGATAATTCCACCAGAATTCCAGATGGGATAATTCCACCAGAATTCCAGATGGGATAATTCCACAAGAATTCCAGATTGGATAATTCCACCAGAATTCCAGATGGAATAATTCTGCCAGGATTCTAGATGGGATA
Organism: Eptatretus burgeri; assembly: GCF_056783735.1. Taxonomy (NCBI): domain Eukaryota; kingdom Metazoa; phylum Chordata; class Myxini; order Myxiniformes; family Myxinidae; genus Eptatretus; species Eptatretus burgeri. The sequence goes on along the minus strand of NC_140963.1, from coordinate 40,619,719 downwards.
ATTCTGCCAGGATTCTAGATGGGATAATTCCACCAGAATTCCAGATAGGATAATTCCACCAGAATTCCAGATGGGATAATTCCACCAGAATTTTAGATGGGATAATTCCACCAGAATTCGAGATGGATAATTCTGCCAGAATTCCAGAGGGGATAATTCCACCAGAATTCCAGATGGAATAATTCTGCTAGAATTACAGATGGGATAATTCCACCAGAATTCTAGATGGGATAATTCTGCCAGGATCGCAGATGGAATAATTCTGCCAGGATTGCGGACTGGATAATTTCCCATAATTGATGTATTTTAGTATGACATAATACCACATCCCACCAGGAGTGGCGCTATACCATACATATTTACATATAGAGAATTGAGGTCCTTTCCGCACCCTGAACCCGCAGAACTATTAATGTTTTTTAACCCCCTAAAACCGACCAGGGGCGCACCTTGAGTACAACCATCAGTTTTCAACTCATTCAATTGTCATTCCATCCAGCCGTTCAGGAGTGCGTATAAGTCAAACAAACACACCAACACTTATTTAATTATATAGAATGATGAAAGATTAAGTAGGATGATGATTGCTACTTGTTTCGTGGCTGCCATCAGCCAGAATTTGGTGAAAAGATTAAGGAAACGACCAAGCTTTGCATTTTTGCTTGTGTTTCCAATTGCATAATTGTGTTTCCAACTACAATCGTAAACTACTACTACTACTTCTTTTGGCTGCTCCCATTAGGGGTCGCCACAGCGGATCATCCGTCTCCATTTCGCTCTGTCCTCCACATCTTCCATTGTCACACCAACCACTCGCATGTCCGACCTCACCACATCCATAAACCTCCTCTTTGGCCTTCCTCTTCTCCTCCTACCTCCTACAATTGTAAACGACTGAAAAAATTTATTTTAGGATTCAAGTCTTATCTTGTAAACGATTGTTAATTAATCAAGAAATATGGTTTTAATTATTTATTTTATTGCCACTGTCTAATTTCTTTCTTCCTTTCTTTTCAGGTTGCCTGTGGTTCAGAACATACCTTGGCTATTTCAAGTAAGGAACTATTTCAAGTGATATCTCCAATCATTGTTCGTATTTTAATCAATATTGATCGATTAATTAACTGCAGCAACAACATGAGATTCTATGGTTGTGATGGGAGGGTGATGGGAGTGGGGGATGATAACCATGCAATGAGAGCCCTCTTTTTTAGTGCCTAAAACCTGCAAAATACCGTGCAATGAATATCAATTTTAGCAGAAAGCAGGGTGGTCAAAAATGTATTCAGTCATGAATAATGAAATCCAAAGGAGGATCAATCCTCTTGTTATGGCTTGGATTTCATCGTGACTGAATACATGCTTGGCCAGCCTCCTTTCTGCCAAAATAGATATTCATTGCATGGTATTTCTCAGGTCCCAAAAAAGTATGTTTCTAATATCCTAATTTTGGACACTACTCAGACTTTTGCGAAGATGTTTACGAGCCCATATAAACGACCCTTACAAGACCAGGATGCTGCCATCTCCAAATGCGGATGCACGATATCATCGCACAGCGTGCTCGCTCGGACATCCACACATGTTCGATCAACTGCTTTTTTGTGGAAAGGAAAAGGGTGCTCAAGAGTGTTCTTCCACTCATTTCGCCATTGTTAAAAAAATAATTGTGCAGCATTTCAAACCAACAGGGAAAACCGCATTGGTGATTGGGAGGGGTAGAGAGGGAAAACAGCATTGGTGATTGGGAGGGGTAGAGGCCAGAGGGGTGGAAGAGCTGTGGGCTGTGAGCTGATGGCACAAGCAATGTTTTTGAAGAATGTCCCACATTGTGTTGAGTTGATGGTACACACTACAGCACATAAAATGGTGGCTTTTACATTGGAAGAGATGAGGCAACAGTACGCCCCATAAAATATTTGGAAAACGTTGACCACCGAGAATGTCTCGGAGCACTTGAAGGTGTTTTGGTTGGGAATGGGGGTATGTTTACTCGAATGGTGTTTACAAAGTTGCCAAATATAAATATTGATCCAAAGCTGCCATTTTAGGACTTGTGAAAAACTTTTTCAAAAAGGCAAAATTAATCTTCTGACCAACCCAATATTTTCATTCTGCTGTGAAAGCGGAAATGTGAAAAACCTTTATTTGGGGTCCAAATGTATTTTTTTGCCATTCTTAGTGTTTCTTTTGATCCATCTATTTATTATATACATACTAGGGGCATGGTGGGACTAAAATGAGAAAATGAAAATTGAGAGAAGGAAGGGTGACTGGAGTAAGAGTAAGTGGGGGAGAGAATGGAAAGAAGGTTCTGTGGGAGTAGATACAGTAGATGAAGGCAGAGGAAGAAAAGGGAGGGGCATGCATGGAACATGAGGTGGGGGAAGCTAAAGTAGGTCATAATTCAGTTATATTTGTGTATGTAATAAATAGATGACCACCTCAAGTATAAGGGAAGAAGAATATTGGAAATTATGGAAGGAGGGAAAGAAAAAAGTACTTTGTGACGATGACCAAGACTCATGAAGAAATTTGCAAGTGTTGGGACAGGATTATAAGAAATACAGGATTATAGGGACAGGATTATAAGAAAAGATTATAAGAAATATTATAAGACAGGATTATAAGAAATTTGCAAGTGTTGGGACAGGATTATAAGATTATAAGTTGGGACAGGACAGGATTATAAGAAATCACCAGGATTATAAATTGACAACCATTTAATTACTCTCACCCGGGGGTATTGCACTTGAGTCTGTTTGTGGGTTTGTTACTCGCTAAATCGAAGATTTGCAAGTACAATGTATTGGTTGGTCTGGTCTGTTATTCTGTCTCTGTTTGTCTGTCTGCAGGTCGCAATTTTACTCCAATCTTCAGAAATGTAACCACCTGGTCAAGGTAATCGCTAGGTATAAGCCTGTTTTTTTTGTTGTTGTTGAAGTAAACAGGTCAAAGGTCAAGGTCACGTAAATCGTTAATTTTCATACTATTAACTTGATATCTATATATAAAACCTAAAAACCAGGGTGGATTGTGACTCCTCATCAAGGTGAAGCTTCGGTCGACCCATGTCGGCATGTCTATCAATTACGTACTGTTTGAACGTGAGTTCGACCATGAATACGTCTATTAATTATGTATTTTTGGACCATGACTACGTCTATTAATTACATCCTATTGAAACGTACCTTTCAGACCTTTTGACCCCTTTGAGTCTGAGGGGTCTAAAGGTCAAAGGCTTCGACCCTTAAAGATAATTTTAGACATTTAGACCTATTGATCCTTTTTAGACCTTCACACCCCTTAGACCTGAGATCCTCTAAACTGGTTAGACCCCTTTAGATGCACACCAGACAAACATCTATAGTGTCTTCTTGCAATATACAAACAATACTTTTTTCAGCAAATAATGCACAATCTCCACCCACCCGGAGACTGGGTACGCTGCTAGTTTGAACAGAATTTGCATATTGTATCACTGAATCGGTTCACAAAACAAAACTTAGGGGCATATTATTTTTGAGGTCAAAAGGTCAAGGTCACATTCAATCAATTTTCATCCTATTAACTTGAAATTTTATTGGGTCACATATTT
>NC_140963.1:40556121-40611121 GCF_056783735.1 Eptatretus burgeri | reverse complement strand
ATCCCACTCTTCCCTCCAGGTCTTCAAAACAGTTGTTCACCACCATCTCTTGTCTTCCCACATCCAAATCCTCAATCTTTTTTCCACCCCTAATCTGCCCCAAACCCACCTCCTTCAAATTCCCTGCTTTCCTTCCTGAAAGTTCCCTGTCGTGTAAGGTCCTGAAAGTCTCTTTGGTGTCCATCTTATTTATCCCGTGTACCCCAGCCCATCCCTCTCCCTTCCACTGATCTCCTAATGTCTCTGTTCCCCACTGTTTCATCCTTCCCTCTCCCGCCCCTCTTGTCTTCAGCTCCCCTTGTTGTACGTTCTGTGTCTTAGCTCTCATACAAACCTCGACATGATACACAAAAAAAAACCGATGAATATTTGTTGTTTGGGAAGATCAGTCAAACTCGTAGCTCTGATGGGAATGGGATTGGGACGCCTTTGGGCTGACGAGTCACACATAGATTAGTTTGACAAATGAACATGAGAAAGGGGTGGGGTGGTAGTGATGATTATTATCGAGCAACCTGCAAGTTGTTGGGGAGGATTAATGAGGGTATATAAAAGATCAATGTGTAGGAATAGATGACATGCAATGGTGGTGTCCCGCCAACTTGAAGACCTGGAGGGAAGAGTGCGGTTGAACAGAGTGAGGATGGTGATTCCAGAAGTGGGAGAAAAAATACGAACAAAGGAGTAGAGTTGAGCATTTGGCTAGGATTTGGAGATTTTCACAATGAGGGGGCAACTGTAAGAACGTATGCATCCTGGAAGAACTCAGGAGGGATTGAGGGATTAAAGAGCAGAGGAAAACCCGAAGAGAGGTGGTAAGGTGAGAAAGCTGCGGAGGAGTGTTAAGGTTTAATTGAACCCCTCTTTTGAAGGAGATGTTTATGTTTATAATTAAATTTCCAACGAGGTGAAATCTATTTTTATCGAATCGATGGCCCAAAGACTCATTCAAGTCCTGGGTCCTGTCCAGTCTTCAGTTTCCTGAGTGTTGAATCGAGCTGTGTGCGTGTGTGCGCATGCACACGCACAAGTTGTAGCAGCACGCCCACTTTCACACCCTGAAAGCATTGAACAGATTACCCCTTTCCCACAAAATGATTTTTGCCAATGTGGAGTATTTAGCACCTACTGTACATTAGGTTGCATTGAAGTACCTGAGTATGTTAAACATAACTTGTGTTTATTTATTTCACTGCACAATATAATGAAATGATGTCGATGTGATTAACGAAAAAAATAAAAATAAAAACTGACTTTTTTTTCCACCCCTGGAGACTACCTCTCATCTTCTGCTCTCCTCTGCCCCAAGCCCACCTCCTCCAGAATTTCCCTTTTTTTTTTTTCCTTCCTGAGAGTTTGCTTCTGTTCCCATCTTGTTCACCCTATGCGTCCTCCCCTACCCTCACATTCCTCCCCACATCCCTTAATTGTCCAAGTCACCTCTATTGTCCAAAACGCTGCTGCTGGTGTTTCGCCCCCCCCTCTTTCTACTGTTCCTTTTGTTCTGTTGAGTCCTGATCCATTCAGTGTTCTAGCGCTTCCACGAGCCTTGACTTTGTACACAAAATATATATATATATATAAATAAATAAATAAATAAATAAAAAACAATCAGCTTCTGCTGATTTGCCAGATCTTTGCATTTTAATGAAAAACAATTGCTACGTTGGTTTTTTGTGACGTGCCATAAATTTCAATAAACACGGTCATTTTGGTCATGTGATGTTGAAATCAAAGATGGAATCGCTTGTGCTTTGGCAAATAGTCCCAGCAATTTGAGTATGTTGATTGTTTAAACAGCTTTGACATTTAATATTTTGAAACCAAGAACATTTTTATTGCAAAATTATTTGTCTTTAATACCCTTTTTGCCTCATCAGTTCCAAAGCTCATGGCAGGACCTTATATACTGCATTCTATTGGCAAAAGTGTTGGGACAGGAAGGAAATATTTGCTGAGTTCCTAATTTGCATTTTCATTAAGTCTGTGTTACGAACATTTTGTGCTAAATGTTGGTAGATATTGAGCATAGTATAAGTATTGTGTCATTCCTCCTTCAGAGCAAATGCAGATTCCATTGTGGGTTGTTCTCCGTTAACCTTTGCCCTTGAGCAGAATTCCAAGATGTCCTCGAGTGGATTAAAATTGTGTTTAATTGAGCATCTCGTCTGGTCATGCAGACTTTCAAAGACACTGTCGTACCTGCCCTTAAAGGACGCAGTGGAATGTTGGAACGGTTGCCATACTGGTACACTTCAGAGCTGCGATGGTGGTGGTGCATCAAAGCCAGTCTGGCGTTATGGCCCAACTGTAGTTTCACTGTGCATTTAGTTGTGGCATTACCATTTGGATTAACATTCCATGGTTAAAATGAATGATTTATGACTTACTTAAAATAGAGAATCCTCAACCAAAAGGGCAATGGTAAGTAAACCCACTCTTATGTAACTGATGTTGTTTAACGATGTCAACGTGTGGAGTTGCCCCGGGCCTGTCTCTGGTTTCTGCTGCTGCAAGCACTTCTGGCTGATGTTACAATGATTCACATCCGTCACTGTACACTGCACAACTAATGTTCCTTAATGACATCACAAAAAGGGGGCTGGATGTTGCAGCTGGAGCATGCTCGGCTCCATAATGTCTGGGTCTGGATTTTGAACCCCAACCTTAATTTTTTCAGGTCATTGAGCTTTCCGTCAGTTGGAAGTTTGAACGAATTCCGTGTGATATTTCAACACCGAAAACGTAATCGCAAGGTAGCTTTTGGATGGATCTGTTGAACATTGACATCTTATGGGCACTTGGCTCACGATGATGAAATCTCCAGGCTTGTATCCCGTGTACACTGCTAATTTGTCAATTTTCTTCTGGCATCCTTGTGTATAATTCACGTAAAACACGATCGTCTCATTGTCCTTTTCCCACATTTAATATGAGGATCATCCCAAAAGTTCTGTCATCCCAGTCACATAATAGAGAGAGAACAATGGACTAACTTTATTTGTGTTGTTGTACTATTAGCTCACTTGGAACGTAGTTCTTGGGAACTTATGGGATTGCACATCGTCCGTACATCCGTCTGTCCGCAAATACTTTCAACTTCTTCTCTGAAACTACACATATGATTTCGATGAAACTTGACCACAACCTTCAACACCCATGATGTACCAAAGTTTGTTCATGACATTAAAAAAATTGGGGTCTGAGGTGGTCGACAGAGGGAGTTTTTGTGGAGGTTGATCCCCCCCCTCCCCCAAAGAGATATTTGCTTTGTTCTCAGAAACGACAGACAATTCTGATGAACCTCGACTGCAACCTTCATTACCCATGGTGCACCAAAGTTTGTTCATGACATCAGAAAAATCTGAGTCTATGGCGGTGTAGGGGAGGTTGCCCCACAAAATATTGATTTGCTTTCTTCTCCGAAACTACACGAACAACTTCGATGAAACTTGACCACAGCCTTGATCACCTGTGATGCACCAACGCGTGTTCATGCCATGAACAATTTCGAGGTCTAAAGGGGTCTACGGTGGGATTGCCCCCCCCAAAATATGTATTTTCTTTGTTCTCCGAAACTACACAGACGGTTTTGATGAAACTTCACCGCAACCTTCATCACCCGTGTTGTAACCAAAGGTTGTTCCCACCATTAAACAAAATCGGGGATAAAAGGTGTCTACAGGGGGGTTGCTCCCCAAAAGGGGTATTCGCTTTCTTCTCAGAAACTGCACACACAATTCCGCTGAAGCTTGACCGCTGCCTTTCATCACCTGTGATGGCTTAAAGTTTGTTCACGGCATTAAAAAAAAAATCTATAGGAATTTACTTTCTTCTCCGTTAAATATTTTGTGGGTCATCCATGCCTACCAGTGGTTCCCTGGTTATCTTATCCAGTCACTTCCAGGTGAGCACCCAGGGGTATTGCCCCTGTGTTTAGTCTTTGGTACAACTCGGCCAGAGTCAGAATTGAACTGCCGACTTCCCAGACTTGGACCGGATAATCGAACCTTTTTGCCGCTGAGTCTAGTCGTACAAGTTAAATGTGATTTGAAGGTTGCTTCCATGAGATTTGAATCTATGGTTGTGATTTTCAGTACTTCGCTCAACTGATGAACGTCTTCCTGGCATATTTTCTTCCAATAAGTAGATATATCAAATCAGTTTGACGATTGTCCGGGTTGTTGTGATGGAACAATGTGCTTATGGGTGCAGACACTCGTTGAGTGCAAGGGTTATTGATTTATTTGGATATATATATATATATATATATATATATATATATATATATATATATATATATATATATATATATATATATATATATATATATATATATATATATATATATATATATATATACACACACACACACACACATACATATACAGATATAGTTATTTTCCCAAGTGTTCTTATTTTAGGATGAAGAACTAGTTTTGCTAGTGGAGGCAAGTGTCGATCTGTGTCGAAGGACAGTTAGGATAATGGATGACATCAATAGACCATTGCTCAAGGTATGTTGACCGACGTGCATTGCAAGAAAGAGCTGACATTTCAGGTGTTAACCCTTCACCCTCCAGCAAAAAAGGTTTTCAGGTTAGCATACCCTCAGAGCAAAAAAGGTTGGCACATGGGTTAACCTTCCTATGAATGTTTTGTTCCGATGAAGGGCTAATTCACGAAACATCAGCGTCTCCTTGTTTCCCATGGTGGTTAGTATACTGTACCATAATCAACAGCCTGTTGATTTCATCCATTGTTCTCATTATAGGCCCTTCTTAGTATGAACTCCAAAAGTTAGATCAGTCTCGAGCAGAATGTTCTTTTGATGATGATGACGTCCAAGTAAATGGAGGGGGTGTTTTTCTCATGAAATGCTGGATGAGTGGCTGCACTTTTAATGTACGGTGTAGTTGTATAAACTTTTGGTGGATTTTCAAGACGAAATGTGAACGACGAGAAGTTGCTGGCAACTTACAGATTTTGCTCTCATCAGCTGGAAATTATTAATTTGTTCTGATAATAATTGTTTATTTTGTTTTACACAAATTGCAAGACAATTGTAATTTTAAAATAAAAAAAGATGTACGACACTTTACAGGGTAGCTTGCTTATCTCTAGTTTGGTGCTTGGTGGATCATCAAAGCAACATAAATAAGCCAGACAACATGTACCCATCTCATTTTACAATGTCAACACGCCCCACCTGCCGATTACCGGTAAAAGTCAGGCAGGAAACTGGAGCCTTTCCTCTCACTATTGTCATCCCTTTTGTTTAATATGCACTATGATAATACCATTGTGTACGATTACAAACAGTTGTGTGACAACTACTAACACAAGCCTCGCATTCGAGGTATTCTTGAGTGCGTTCATTGATTCGGGGGAGGAGGGGGAGGAAAATTGTATATGTCAGTTTCTGCCGATGCACCTGAACTCCTATCTACCCTCCTCTCTGGGCTGGCTGACCTGGCTCCCCTGCCTCACATCTTGCTCAGCTTAATGCTGTGGACAACAAGACCTTCAAGATTATATTGGAATCTCCTGCAAAGAAGCCGAGTCTATGGGCCTATCGCTTCACCATCGCAGACAGGTTGGTGGTCTCTCTGTCTTCTACCGCCTCCTCTCTGATCTTGTACCCTCTGCTCTTTCCATCCTTTGTTCTCCTGCCCCCACCCCCCAGGTTTCTGCAGGGCACCCACAGTCCACCATCAACCCCCTTCAGGTGAAACTACCTAAATCCAGGATTACTGCTCACAGCCACTAATTTGTTCCTCTTTTATCCCCACATGTGGAACCAACTTCCACATTCCCTTCAATCTCATTCTTCTCACCAGGTCTTCAAGACCCACTGTTCACAACCACCTCAGATCCTTCCCAATCCAAAACCATGATCTTTTCTGCCCTCGTTCATCCTCCCTCTACCCCAATCCCTCCTGGTTCCAAGTTTCCAGTTTTCACGCCTGACAGTTTCTTCTTGTATCTATCTTGTCCACCTTGTGCATTCTCTAATGACCCTCATTCCTCCCCACACCCATTGTTTGTTCACCTCCCTCTGTCTTGGCCTTCAACATCACTGTTGGTTTATCCCCCTTCCCTCTGCTGTTCCTTTTGTCCTCTTCTGTCCTGGTCCATTCAGTGTAACAGTGGCTCTTCCACGAGCCTCGACTACGCGTGTGTGTGTGTGTGTGTGTGTTTATATATATATATATATATATATGTATATATATATATATATATGTATATATATGTATATATATATATATATATATATATATATATATATATATATATATATATATATATATATTGTTGCGAATTCACGCCCGCCGGCGTGCGAACGGCCACGTGACTCGAATCGCGGCACGTCGCCTGCCGGACGGACAATTCTGTCGTGACCCTCCGGGAACTATCGCTCGCAGCCAGTCACGGGTGGGCCTTTCGGCCTCACCACGATCATGCCAATCGGCCACCCGCGTGGAATAGGGTTGTTCGCCAAACTCGACCTACCTAAGTACCCACGCGGATGGTAGACTGGGCGATCGTACCTCGCCGCAGGCCGACTCCGGACACGAACCGCTTAAGCAGTCTGTTCCATGCTATCGGGATAACCGAGCGGTGTTATCGTCGGCCTCGACGGTTCCGATTAATTATCGGGCATATTAAGCCCACTACGAACCCGTTACGTGAAGCAAGATGGAGATTCGATTAAAGAAAAGACGAAACGAAACGGGAAAACAGTTCAACATAATGCACATTTATTCCGCGGCACACGGAGAGCACACATATAGCAAATGCAACAAAAGAAACAATGACGCAGAGATACTACCGAATACGCGAACACACGGCAACACTTAAACAGTTTTACTTCACAGACGGCGCCGACACATTTACACAAAAGCAAAGGAAAAGAAAGCCACCCTCAGGCAAGGGGGCAGACGGGCCCGTAGGCCAATGTGTGCGCGGGACCTGGAGGAGCGGCCAGGCCCTCGAGACCGGGGGGGGGGGTCCTACCCGCGTCTTCGTGATGAGCCGCAAATGTGGCAGCGCGGCGGTGCCCCGACTTCGTGCTCCTTCGCGGGTTTCGTTGGCACCACTTGGAGTGGGGTGCGAACGGGGCCCCCTTTTGGCACTATCTCAGTACGGGGGAAAAGGGGGGAGGGAATTGTTGATGCCCTGGGGGAAGGAGAATGGTTGGATGGCTTGGGTCCCGCGACGAGCGATTCCACCGCGACCTCGTCGCCGAGCGCCGTCTTCCTTTCCTCGGACTCTTCCCCCAATTCTCCTCAGCCGACTGCAGAAAACCACCTGGACGCCCTGGCCTCCCGACTCAACTCCGCGCTCCAACCCGACTTGACTGCCTCGCAACAACAACTCTTGCGCAACAACTCTGCTTTCTCTCTGCCCCAAAACTCTCTTCGCTTTTCTACCACTCCACTCTGCTTTTCTGCTCGGCGTTTTATAGGCCGGCAGGAGAACCCATATGCAAATTTCCGGATCAGGATGAGCTCGGGGGTGGAGCCACGCTCGCCCATTGGACGGAGGAAAAGGGGCGTGAATCTCCCCTGATCCTAGAATTTGCATATCTCGTTTCCACACAGACGTGCCTGGAGGCGGGGCCAAGCCGCCCTGCGCTTGCTGATTGGACGGATCAGAAGTGGGCGTGTAGCATTCCTGATCCGAATTCTCCTCGGAAAGGCCGCATTTTGCACTCGCGGCTCGGCGCGTATCTTGTACGAGCCCAGGACAGCTCGGTGCTCACAGGTGGTGCGGGAATAGCTGTAGAAGGAGGGAGGTGAGGGTGGTGGAGGGTTTATAGTGGTGGTTTGATGGTCATGGTGCGTTTGGGAATGGCATGATCTGATGATGTGGGAGCGAGTTGTGAAGGTAAAGGTCGTGGCTGTTGGCGTTGTTGTTGTTGTGAAGCGGAGTTGTGGTTGGTGGTTGTTGTGTGATGGCGGTTGGTATAAAATAAAGATAGAACAGAAAAACGGCTATCTCAAAGCGTCGCAGCCCGAATGAATCGCATTTAATCCCTCGAAACAACGGGTTTGGGGCTAACTACACATGTACTTACAGAGATATCTCACCTATGGGACCTGAATGGTGGTTTGCGAATTTCCACAACCGTAACACTATATATATATATATATATATATATATATATATATATATATATATATATATATATATATATATATATATATATATATATATGTACACACACACATGTATATGCTTCGAGACCATCTATCTATTTATTACATATGCAAATATGGCTCGCATTATTTATCCCTCCCATTTTCATCATGTACACACCAGTTTTAACCTCTGGATACCATCCCTTCCAACTCCTCCATAAAATGTACATATTGTAACTGGCAGGCTGACAGCCGAGAGGTATGCACACTCACCTCCAAAATGTATAGCCAGGGTTCAAATCCTGACCCAGCTAAAAACTGTCATTCCGCTGTTTCACAGACAGGGCGATTCATCAATGTGTGTAATGTCCCTCGGATGGACGTTAAACTGGGCGTCCCGTCTGCCAGCATCGGTTGGTGGATGTCAAAGATCCCACGGTGTCCCTTGCGAAGAGTAGGCAATCTATTGCCAGCACTATAGTCCAGTTGCAAATTCCTCCTCTGACATACAGGGGGCACTGCATCAGCAGCACAACCGCACCCTCAGCCAATGATACTACTCCGCAACATTGTGCTGCATACAAACGAAGAAGAATTGGAACTGGCAATAAGTTTATACCACATTACCAGGTCATACCCTGCAATTATTAAACTTCGGCCAATAAAATGGTTCTACATTTGTTTCCAATAACACAATACTCTGTCGGTTGGGTTGATGTTTGCGATATGTTCCAGTTGCTGGAGACTAAATTTATCTTGATTTGGCTTTAAAGAAATGTGAACAACTTCTTTAATACAGATTTGACATAAAATTGAAAAAAATGCATTTGAATAAACATGGAAAATTAAGGGAAAATACGACAATGAAAATGTACATTGAACAATTAGATGCCACCTTCGTAGTTTTCATTCCCATATCATTTTGCAGAATACCTCCGAGGTATGCCCTTTTCAGTGTTCTGATGTCTGTATGTATTTACCCATATGTATCCATGTTTGATGATAATAGGCTTGACAGGATAGCCTCGAGGTAATGCACTCACTTTTGTTGGGTCGAGTTTGTTTCATTATAGAATCAACGAGAAGGGCACTCGGTGGAGTGCGTACCTCCGCCACGTAATGCCTGATCCACGAAAACATATCGGACTTGATCAATACATTTTTGAAATATCATGCTATATATCGTTTTTTGGAACCTATTTCTCAATGGTGAAGAATCACTTAAAACAATTAAATAATTCTCGTCTCCTGATCCGGATTCGGATCTTCATCAACATCGAATCAATTCGTCCTTGCGACACACCCAACCGGTCCACCAAGTTTCATCCGAATCCGTCCACAACTTTTTGAGATATCCTGCACACAAACAGACAAACAGACAAACAGACAGAAATGGGTGAAAACATAACCTCCTTCCACTTTCAGTGGTGGAGGTATCAAAAGTTGTCATCCTGGCGCTTTCACAGGCAGGGTGCTTCATCTTTCGGTACGCAGTGCTTCCAAAGGACTTGAAGTCCCTTCTGCTGTCATTCACTGGTAGACGATAAATGAGAAGATCATGGGGTCTTTTGCAAGAGGAGGCCATTGTGTATCAGCACCTGTCGAGATTGCAAATTCCTGCCATAATCTCGAGGGGACACCACATCAGGGATATTGACACAAACCTTCAACTTGGCGCAACGATACGAATAATAAAGATAATCATAAATAACTTATAACCCCCGTACCTCACGGTGGGGGGAGAGTGGAGGAGGAGGGAGGTGTGGGAAGGGCATGAGGAGTAGTGTTGTGAACATTTCTGCAGCTGAGAACCCACCCTGGGCAGGTCGCTACTCCATCACAGGGCGCTGGCCTGAATATACTACCAATATAGAGGACAGGGTCACCAGTTTTGACCTTAACTCTTGTAATTTTGATAGCTTTTGACAGATCCTCACAGCTGCCTCCATAAATAACATTCTTCGCGTGCATCATGGAACTGATAGACCCTGCTGGCTCCCTGAAACTGAAGCAGTCCTAAAGGAGTATATGAGGTATTCGGAGACCCAGATGTAACCACCCTATACTCTTGTCCCTGAACTTGGTGGAACACTGAGCATGGTAGAGGCAGGTGAGAGGCTCAACTTCACACAGTACAGTCGGAAAGCATTGAAACTGCTCCATATACTGCGGGTGACTATTACACTACAAAGTTGACCGGCAAAAGTCAACACAAATGCCGTAACTGCCTGGATCCTCAAAAATGACAAAATGTCATATCGTTTTTGACATCCAGAGACCAATTGGGTGCAAAGTTCAAAAATAATTCGTCAGTACACTTTCTACAGTTCCAGCTACATCCCTTATGTCGTCACCTTGTACAAGCGATAGAAATGAGGCAGCCATGTTCTCCACCAAAGCCAGGAAAGCAGCAGATCCAGACGGCATCTACCCTGACTTAGTGAATCATTCATGGCTCATTGGATGAAACTGGTGAACCTCTTTGTACATTGACATTCAATGCACTGATAAAATACCACCAATTTCGGAGGCAAAGATCATTGCCATCCTCAAGTCAGGGAAATCATCCAGCTATACTTGAAGCTCCCGGCCAAAGTCACTTCTCCGTCCAGCTCCCGAGCTGATTGAGTGTCTTCTGCATCATGCTGATTGAGTTGGTTAAACCCAGAGAACAAGCCAATTTCAGAGTGGTGAGATGTTGCACTGATGAAGTAGGAGTGTTTTTCAGTTTGTCCTTAAGACGTGTCTTCAGACTGCGTTCATAGACATGTTTTCAGCCTATGATAGTTTGGAGACACGTACTGTTAATGAAAATGGCCAAAATATTATGTTGCCTTGCTCCAGTGTTGCTATTAATGTCACTTTGAGCAACCTTGGGTTTTGAGAATTTCCCAGAGACCAGGTCAGCTCCCTCAGAACCTTGAACAATGAATTTCCACAAGGCTCAGTGTTGGCTCTGTCACTTTTTAGATCCTCGTTGAGGATCTCTAAGTCTTACTCACGTTGTTCTTCATCTTCTTCTTGTGGACTTTTTTGTTTCACATCCTACAGTTTTCATCGAAACTTCCTGAAACTTGGCATATGTATGTAAAAATACCCTGCGCAGACAGTAACCATCTCCGATTTTGAAAATTCCTCCGAGAAAAAAAGTTGACGTCATAATATTGCCGCTAATGGAAATCACCTATACCATTATCTCCGAAACTAGGCAAGCTGTTTGAATTTTGTTCGCGGGAATCAAGCCGGGCATTAGCACAGATAATTTATCGCAAACCTGATACATCACAATGACATCATATTCGTTTTTATGACGTCATCATTAAGAGGATGAGGATCTTAGCTCATTTGAGCTTGTTAATACACGAGTTGCAGCGTGTTCCAAAAATACCTGGAAAACTTTGGTTGTTAATATATTTAGTATCACAAGTGATACAATGATACAATGTGTTTTATATGACACTGAAAATCATAAAGTTGTGTAAAATTTCACGTCTGGTGGTTTCATATAAAAGAAAATGGTGACTCCACAGGAGAAAGCTCAATGCATCATATAATTCATTGAGACGAGATCTGAGATGCAAGTTCAGCATAATTTCCGTACAAGGTGTGGAAGGAATCTGCCATCGCAGACTAGTATCAGAGAGTGATACAAGGGCTTTAAGGAGACTGGAAGTTGTCAGAAACAGAAAAGTATCGGTCGACCAAGCACAGGTGCAGCAGACATTGTACGAGTGTGTGAATCATATCAACAAAGTCCCAGAAAATCAATCTGACACACAACCAGAGAACTGGGACTACCAACCACCACTGTGCACAAGATATCATTTTTCAACAGGACGGCACTCCCCGTCACTGGGCCTTAGTCGTTCGAACCGTCCTGGATGAAAAATTTCCAGGTCGCTGGAATGGCCGAGATGGACCAATTGCCTGGCCCCCACAATCACCAGACACAATCCCCCTTGATTGTTTTTTTTCTGTGAGGGTTAATCAAAGATGCTGTCGACAACACCAAGGTGGACAACCTGCAGGATCTTCATTCTCGGATAACAGCTGCTTGCGCACTGGTGGACAGAAACATGCCGAGCAAAACATGGCAAGAACTCATTGAAATTAACACCTTTGTCCGAGATAGTTGTGCTCTCAAACATGCTTTCATCTAAATTTCCTAAGCAACACTGATCCCTTCATGAATATCACCCTATATTAGCTAACCCAAACCTCCTCATTCATGAACATGTACAAAACTTACCAAATCTCCACCTCAAATCACACAAAACCTTTTTTGGATCCCAGGCAGCGCTTTCATTGACTTGGGATGCAATGTAAGAAAACATTATAATAATACGAGTTTCCTGACACGGAAATTTGACGTAGGAAGAGGCTAAGCATAATTATTGCCAACTTATCGGTGTTTGTCTGTGCGCTGTCCTTTTAAATGCTGAGCGTCAAGCAAGTAAGCAACATGTACCATTTTAAAAGTCTTTGGTATGACTCACCCAGGGTTCAAACTGCCGACCTCCGAGACTCGGAGCAGACACACTAACCGTGTGTAGCATCAGAGTTTGGCAAACACCGACAGCCTCCATGAACACCCCACGCAAGAACGTCCTGGATGTGACCTACCCCAAAATTTTTGTGTACAGCCACTCAAATTCCAAAGGCCTAATGCTGGATCCTCTCAATATCTCAATATCTGATCAAAAAGTCATCATAATAGTGAGAGCTTTTGTGAACTTGGAAAATTCAGGAGGATGCAACTTCAAAAAAATAAAATGAGGCATTTGAGCGATTCACTCAGGCACTCATTTGAAGCCATTGCCTGGTTGCGCTTAGATATTGAATTTGCCGTTCATCAAGTCATCCGCAAGAAGAAGAATAAATTCACAATGACGCTGATTAGTCCATCGCCAGCAATTTGATTGTTCCTGCAATTCTTCCTTCAATTAAGTCTGAATGTCTACGACTCCACAACTTTATGGGATTGCCACAAATCGATGGAGATGTCAACATGCGTTCTGTGCAATGTAACATTGACAGCAGAGGAACTGATATTGACAGCACATTTCTATTGAAAAGTTATTATATATATATATATATATATATATATATATATATATATATATATATATATATATATATATACATATATATATTTTTTTTCACTCGATTTTCTGTGTAAGGTGATTACAGTGCCTTCAGAAAGTATTCACACCCCTCGACTTTTGCCACATTTTGTTGTTTCAGCTTGAATTTGAAATGGATTCTATTTGAAAAAATTTTGTCACTGATCTGCACAAAACACCCCATAATGACAAATTGAAAATGTGTGTTTTTTGAAATTTTAACAAATTAATTAATCATAAAATATAGAAATATCTGATTACCTCTGCCATCAATTTGTAATGTGGTGTTGGCTTTGCCGTTAGGGTGGTGGCTTGCGATCCCAGGTTCCTGAGTTCAAGCCCCGTTGGCTGCTGGATTAACACCAGGGGGTTGACTCAGCCTGTCATCCTTCTGAGGTTGGTGAAATGAGAACCAGTGTGGCAGCCAAAAGGCTGCTCATGAAGGGAAGTGGGTTTGATGGAGTTATTAAAATCTGGTTCTGGTGTGCTGCAGGCATGATGGTCCGAATGGCCCCCTCCTCCTGTGCCGAAAATCATTGTTATGTTTCCACCCTTTTCTGTCTGTACAGGATGTCTCAAAAAGTTGTAAACGGATTCAGATGAAACTTGGTGGACAGGTTGGGTGTTTGACAAAGAAGAAACAGTTCAATTTTGGTGAATATCCGGATCCGGATCTGGATCTGATAATTTTTTTAAGTGATTCTTCACCATTGAGAGATCGGGCGAAACCAATTATATATCGCACGATATCTCAAAAGGTGATTGAGGGATTCACACAAATCTTGGGTGACAGGTTAGGAGTCCCACCAGGAAGAATTGCTACAATTTTGGTGAATATCCGAATCCAGATCTGGATACGATAATTATTTAATTTTTAACTGATTCTTCACCATTGAGAGATGGGGCCAAAAACGATATATAGCACAATATCTCAAAAACTTGTGGACGGACTCGTACAAACTTGGTGGTCACGTTGGGTGTGTCACAAGAATGAAGTCATTCGATTTTGGTGAAGATCCGAATCCAGATCTGGATATGAGAGTTATTTAATTTCTAAAGTGATTCTTCACCATTGAGAGATATGGCCAAAAATGATATAGTACTGTATAGCATAATATTTCAAAAATGTATTGGGGCTGATTTGTTTTCGTGGATCGGGCATTACGTGGCAGAGGTATGCGTTCTACCGAGTACCCTTCCAGTTTATATAAGTATTCAATCCCCTGAGTCAATACTTTGCAGAATTGCCTTTGGCAGCGATTACACCTTCGAGTCTTCTTGGGTATGTCTGTATTAGCTTTGCACATCTGGATTTGGGGATTTTATCCTATTCTTCCAAAAGCTTTGTCAAGTTGGATGGGGATCATCTGTGAGCAGCATTCTTCAAGTCTTTCCACAGATTCTCAATGGAATTCAAGTTGGAGCTTTAACTGGTCCACTCAAGGACTTTCATGTTCTTGTTCTGAAGCCGTTCCAGTGTTGGTTTTGCTGTGTGCTTGGGGGTCATTGTCCTGTTGGAACGTAAATCTTCGCTGCAATCAAAAGTCTTTTGCACTCTGAAGCAGGTTCTCCTCAAGGAATTCTGTGTATTTGGCTCCATTCATTGTTCCCTCTATCCTTCCAAGTCTCCCAGTCCCTACTGCTAAAAAGCATCCCCATAGCATGATGCTGCCTCTACCATGCTTCACAGTAGGGATGGTGTTCTTTGGATGATGTGCTGTGTTGGGTTTGCGCCAAATGTAACGTTTTGCATTTAGGCCATAAAGTTCCATCTTGGTTTCGTCAGACCCAAAAACGTTTTGACAGATGGCTTCAGAATCTCCGGAGTGTTTTTTTTTTTGCACACCTCAAACAGGACTCAAGGTGGACTTTTTTGAGTAATGGTTTTCTTCGTGCTTTCTTACCATACAGGCCAGACTGGTGGAGTGCTTGTGATATTACTGTCACATGCACACAGTGACCAGCCTTTGCCATAAAGGCCTGTAGCTCTTTCAAAGTTGCCATTGACCTCTTGGTGGCCTCTCTGATCAGTATCCTCCTTGCTTGGTCATCCAGTTTGGGGGGACGGCCTGATCTCAGTTGGGTCTTGGTGGCACCATATGCCTTCAACTTCTTAATGATTGTCTTGACTGTGCTTCAAGGGATGTCCAAAGCCTTTGAGATATTTATATACCCATCCCCTGATCTTTGCCTTTCCACAACTTTATCCCAGAGTTCTTTTGAAAGCTCCTTGGTTCTCACGGTTGAGTCTTTGTTGTGAAATGCACTACCCAGGAGAGAAAACTACAGGAAAAGCAGATTTTATTCTGAAACTATCAGAATCACCACAATTTAACACAGGTGGAGGTCAATTAACTTGGTGTGTGGTTTTGAAGGTGACTGGTGACACCTGAGCTAATTTACAATTGCTATTATAAAGGGGGGTGGACACTTATCCAACCAAGATATTCTAGTTTTGTATTCTTAATTCATTTTCTGAAATTTGTAGAATTTGTTTTTCACTTGGAAGTTGTGGGTTACGATGAGTAAATAAAGGTGGAAAAAAGTTTGATTTAAAGCACTTTAATTGCAGGTGATGAGGGAAGAAAAGGTGAAGATTTTGATAGGGGATGCAAAGTTTTTATAGGCACTGTTCTTAAGCATTATTAAAGCGATATATCGGTTTGCCAGATAACAATTAGGTAGAAAATTGACTCTGCCATACCAATCCTGGCTGTGTACTGTACTGTATCTTCCATGTGGAAGTAGTAAGCTTTTACAAGCAATCGTCGACAAATTTATGTTGGACTTCTCAATTACATCACTGATGAGTACTCGTAATAGTCCTAATATAATTTTGCATGTGTTTTTGTAACGTTGTAAGTTCTTTATCCAGCAGTGAACCGGCTATATACCATCAATCTTATCCCTAGGCCAATGTGGTGCAGCAATTAAAGTCGTTTTTCGACAAAATTCTGTATGAAGACGAGCTCGCAAATCCGCTCGTCTCCAGGATGGAGGGAAGAACTTGTAATTTTTTTTTCCGGATGCTGACAATAACTCGCCTAATCTTCGCGACGGACACGAAGATATTTAACGTCCACCAACGATCAGTGCTTGGCAGACAGGTCCTCTGACTTAATGTCCATCCGATGGATGGCTGTCACATCACTGCCTCGCCATGTGTATCAAACACCAGGGTGACAGTTTTTATCGCTGGGCCAAGATTTGAACGCAGGCTAGACAGCTCAAGGGTGAGTGTGCGTACCTCTATGGTATCCTCCCAGCACACTTTATGCACCAGTTAGCCAGTAAGTACCTGCTGAGGTTGGACCTAACGAAAAGCTGTTCTTTGGTGCAGTTAAAGTAGGAGGTGCTGTATATTGGAGCACATTGATCTTTGGATAATGATATAAAGCCTGCCTCGTTGTCGGTAATTGTGAATGTTAAATCCAATGGTGTTTCCTCATGAATAGCATATTGCATGTCGTTACCCCAGCCATTTTCCCTGCTTGGACCAGATACTTAATCAGCAATCCTTGCATTATATGTGAGTGCATAATGTGCATCGGACATAAGCGTGACGGGTAAAATACTTTTTACCTCTTGTGATACCTTTTGCATCTTCTTGATGTTTGACTATTCAGTATGTATGCACGTAAATTCAAAATGAGTGGATACAACACTGAGAGCATGACCAACTTATGGGCCGACGCAACTTGGGCAATCATTGAAGTAACACCATTCAGCATTTTATGAACATGATCTTCCAACAGACTTGATGAACTATGGTTCATGCATCTTGCATACCAATTTCCCTACAGGCCCAAATAATCAGGCAGGTATAGTGAAGGTGCAATGTCAATTCCGAATGAATGTGCTGGGATTATAAGAACATTTTCATTGGAAAAATCTGCTGATTATTTGAATGAAATATCTCACTATTACCTTGTTTGTTTGTTTTTCCTACAAAAGGTATAATCCTGTGAAATATCATTCGTATGTTGATGAAGGTCGAAGCAGTTTGTATTGTTGCCATTTTCTTTTTGTTCCCCAGTGAATCGAACCACACTATCAATCAATGTGCAGCAACCGGGTGGAGTATTTATATTCTTTCTTTCCATACATTGTGGCTTTTCACCAGTCATTAGTGAATAATTAATAGACTCCAACATGAATAGCTAATGAGGGTCATGTTGCCTTGAAACTATTCTCTATACCTTTTCTTCTCACCCCTCTTACTCATCATTTCATTTCTTACAATTCATATTGTCATTTTTTTCTCTTCCCTGATGTATCATTGTTTGACTGCCCGTGATATCAGAATGCTTCCTCACTTTAAAGTTCGTTGGTCTTTTTGTTTTTATCCATCGTGCTATATCGAGCTTTTTATAAATAGTATTTTCATAAAAATTGCAAAGATTTTGATAACTCTTCTCATTTCCCACATGAACACCCCCATTTTGCAGTTTTTACTGAAATTTAAGCAGTTTAATGTTATAATGTACTCAGAAATTAAAGCATAGAACAAATAAAAAAATTGCAGATAAAAAAGAAATCATGGAATCGTTTTGTTGAACAAAATTTAATCTAAATTTTTGACTCATCAAAGTAGCCGCCTTTTGCAGATATAACAGCCGAACATACTCGAGGCATTCTTTCTGGAATGGAAATCAAATATTGTTTGGAAAGTTCTTCCCAACACTGTTGCAGAAGTTCCCACAAATGTGTTGCACTTGTAGGTTGCTTTGCTTTCACCCTTCTGTCCAGTTCATCCCAAACCAGCTTGATGGGTTTTAAGTCTGGAGACTGTGCTGGCCATTCCATGATTTGAAGCCTACCGTCTTGTTCTTTTCTTCTGAGGTAGTTCTGACATCGCCTGTAGGTATGTTTTGGGTCGTTATCTTGCTGTAGGATGAACCACTGACCAACTATACGTAGACCAGAGGGTATTGCATGGCACTGCAAAATGCTGTGGTGGCCCTTTTGGTTCAGGGTGCCAGTCACTCTGTGCAAGTCGCCGACTCTGGATCCAGC
Organism: Eptatretus burgeri; assembly: GCF_056783735.1. Lineage (NCBI taxonomy): Eukaryota > Metazoa > Chordata > Myxini > Myxiniformes > Myxinidae > Eptatretus > Eptatretus burgeri. The sequence goes on along the minus strand of NC_140963.1, from coordinate 40,592,838 downwards.
AAAAGAGCCCCAGATCATCACGCTTCCTCCTCCATGTTTGACAGTTGGTGTCACACACTCAGGAAGCATCCTTTCACCTTCTTGATGGTGTACACAAAAACCCTGTGTGATGAACCCAAGATTTCAAATTTTAATTAATCGGTCCATAAGACCTTCTTCCAGTTTTCAGTAGTCCACTGGTGGTGCTTCATGGCCCAGGCAAGCCTCTTTTTCTTATTTTGTCTACTTAGCAATGGCTTTCTTACTGCCACTCGACCTGTCAAACCTGCAACTCGAAATCTTCTCTTCACAGTTGAAACTGAGACTTCCTTACTTCGACCAGTGTTAACCTGTGCTTGAAGCTGCTGTCCTGTGAGCTCCCGATCATGCAAGCTGTTGACTCTCAGAAACTTGTCTTCTGATTGTGTTGTGGCTTTGGGTCTGCCAGACCTCTTCCTATCAGAGTTTCCTCCAGTTTCCAAATGCCTTTTGATGGTGTAGGAAACTGTACTCACTGACACCTTGGCTTCTTTGCAATTTCTACAAAGGAAAGACCTACACTTTTAATCGTTATCATGGTCTGTCTGTCTTCCTTTGTTAATTGTCTTTTTCTCACCATTATGATAGCAATATACTACTTCCTGCAGTGCAATATTGGCCAAATAATGCTTCAGAGGGTGTAGCAACACAGTCTGTTCCAACACTGCTTTTATACAGACAGAGGGTTTGTAAATAATCAACAAAAGATGCGACACCTGTAGGAATTGTTTGCATCAACTCTCAAGGCTTAATTTACTTAAATTGCTGCAGAACAGCTGCAGTTGCTGACCCATTACTTGTTCCCTGAAGGGGCCTTTTTTAACAACTCGAAAATTTACATTATTTTTTCAGTTTTTGGTCACCTAAACTTCTTTTTTTTAACCTCTGTCAGTTTACCGCTTAGCTTTGTACGATTTCATTCACTGGACTTGAACTGGTTATTTACTGGACTTGAACTGCTTAAATTTCAGTAAAAACTGGAAAATGGGGGTGTTCTAAAACTTGTGACCGGTAGTGTAGTTATATATATATATATATATATATATATATATATATATATATATATATATATATATATATATATATATATATATATATATATATATATATATATACACGCACATACATACATACGATGTAAAAGTACATGCTCACATTTTCTAAAGAAAAACCGTAATTGTTGCCACAACTGCAATTTCCCTTTCACTGGTGCTCATAAAGAAATTCAGAACGTCTTCCTGATTCGTTAAGAATTCAGAATGGATGGATGGATTGGTCATGCAATCCATTGTCATTTGGGATTACACAGGTCAGTACACTCAAAATACACTGGTTCAAAAGAGTCCTTTGTGCAGACGTACTGTACTTGAACCAGGTGGCAGGGCATTTGTTTGAGTTGAACTGCGAGGTCTTCGTTGTCGTTTGTTTCTCGATCCACTTTAAAAAACACATTTTTCATGGATGAACAACCACACATACTGTCCAAGAGCTCGGAAGGATCAGGTGTGGATTATTTTCTGCAGTTTATACGTTTGTATGAAATGACATTTGCGCAGCTTGAAAATGTATAAGAAAATACAGGACACTGTGAGGATATGTAGCCCGTTGCACACTTGCTGCATCTCCATCTTTATTCATATTGCACTCGTGCCCTGGTTTTCTGTAAAATGAGTTTTCAGAAATGAATTTCTTGATGTGCCGTTCGATCCGCTCCCTGCTCTCAGGTGTATCCATCCAAGATGAACCGTAATAGAACAGGACAGCACAGTGAATGCTTCTCATGTGCAATGTAGAATGGCATGTAACACATGGTGTGTGTGTGTGTGTGTGTGTGTGTGTGTGTGTGTGTGTGTGTGTGTGTGTGTGTGTGTGTGTGTGTGTGTGTGTGTGTGTGTGTGTGTGTGTGTGTGGGTGTGTGTGTGTGTGTGTGTGTGTGTCATGCTGTGGGGGCAGTAACATTTTCAGGAATAAATGCCATAAATATTTAATTGTCACAGCCACTTTTTTTTTTGTCCTGCTTGACTTTTTCAGGAAATGTTCTAAAATAGGTGTATGTTATTGTTTTGGACTTTTCATAGTATTATGATTATTTTATCAATGTTGCTTTGAGGTTGGCTTTCCAAATTTCCAACCAAATCCTAATCTCCCGCAGAACTGGGATAGTTTTCAGAGTAGAGGTGCTGACCTTTTTATGTACTGCATCACCTGATTCACTGAAATAATTCAGTTCTTGTTCCAGGTGTGAGGCTTGAATGATGGTGTCGTTGGTTGTTATTGTTGTTGTTTTTCCAGATTAGAAAACCTCATTAACTAATTTTTTTTTATATGTGTATATAATTACCATTTTTACAAAATGTATAAAATTACCATTACTAAAAAAAGATATACAGCACATATATATATATATATATATATATATATATATATATATATATATATATATATATATATATATATATATATATATATACACATTACCATTTTTAAAAAAGGTCTCGGTGCATTGTCACACTGTTGCCTTTAATGTACTTTTCTTTTTTCTTTAATTGAAATTTCCCTAAACTAGACTGAGAGCTAATAAAGGTGTAGGGGTACAGAGAAAAAGAAGAAGAGGAAAAACTGGCAAAACCCTCACCTCATCCTGAAACAAGGAAACCTCTTCACAGGACCACTGTGCAGGAGGGGGTAACTCGACCAGGTGGAAAAATAAATTTTCCTAACCGCATTGGGTGTTTTTTAGGAGACACCATCTCCGTACTGGATGGTCATTGGCTCCCGAAAGGAACTCATCTGTTCTTAGTCAGGTGTTGTTTTTAGTCCTGGCGGGGTTTCACAGTCACCCTCCAGTGAGGGGTGTCGGTTTAGTCGCTGACAACCTGTACTGGTGGTTGATAGAGATTTGCATGCATGACAGTGGCACAACCCATCAACGGTGTAACACGAGTTGCGAGTGTAAAATCTCTCCAGGTTCTACCCATGATGCCATCTTACAAATGAAGTGCGCTTAACCAGGTTATCAAGCTCCTGCATTACCTTTCACCTTTATAGTTAATTGACCACATTATTTGCAATGTTTTGCTGTTAGTACAAGACCAATAACTTTACCATTGAGGTAGAACTGTAGTAAAGTTAATCCGGGAGGACTTTAGTCTCATTTAAGACCAAGCTTTTTAGAAATCGGTTATGTATGAGGGATGAAAAGAATGTTTTGAGGCTGAACAAGAAAATGACAATGCAGTAGGTTCGAAATGTTTTATTTATTTACTGGGAAATACAACCCGTTCCTTCACTGGCAGGGACAATAAATGAGGGGGTGGGAGAAAGAGAGGAGGCAGGTGTGTAGGGTGAGAGGGGGGAGGGGAGGCAGGGAGGACGAAGAATGGGGGCTAGGGGGAGGTGGGGAGAGCGACACCTCACAAAATGTTGCTATTCATTGCGGAAGGGAGGGGTGCAAGAGAGAGAGAGAGAGAGAGAGAGAGAGAGAGAGAGAGAGAGAGAGAGAGAGAGAGAGAGAGAGAGAGAGAGAGAGAGAGAGAGAGAGAGAGAGAGAGAGAGAGAGAGAGAGAGAGAGAGAGACAGACAGACAGACAGACAGACAGACAGACAGACAGACAGACAGACAGACAGACAGACACACGCACAGAGACACGCACAGAGACACGCACAGAGACAGCGACAGAGGTGTGGAAGGAGAGTGCTGCAATTTGTGAGGAGGGCACATAGTGAGAGAGAAGGTTGGTGGGGGGGGCAGGACAAAAAAGACAGGTGGTGGGTAGAGGAGGGGTTAGCAAAGAGAATGATATGTGACGCTTAATGACCGAACACAGGGAGAAAAAACAAAAAAACGTGTCAGAACAACTGTACACACAACCACACAACAGAGTTTGGAAAGTAATCCGTTGGCACATCTGCAAAAACTTTGATATTCAAGTCCCCGAAAATTTGAAACCCCATATGCAGATTACCAATCAACGACACACACACACACACACACACACACACACACACACACACACACACACACACACACACACACACACACACACACACACACACACACACACACACACACACATCATGTTCCGCTATGGTAATGCAGTTTATATATGTCCACATGCATAAAATACATTAAAATGACAAACACAAAGACTTACCTTAAAATCAATTCAAGGCACAGAACACAAAATGTCAATCTCTGCTCTCTGCCTTCACAGCCAGATCATGGCAAACACATGGTCGGATGGACCTCGTTGTTTTTATATGTGTATCAATGTCGAAGTGAGGGGTGGATTATATTTAAAGGAGATCACACAAAAAGGTAAAACAAAACGATGTCCTGTAAAAATAAAATTGCACATATTCATCAGATGAGACACCTCCCGAGGCACTAACCACACGGCACCACAGGGCCCAACACAGGCGGAAACGTACGTCTGTCTCATCGATGTTCCCTTGAGAGCACGGATACTTTTACCAAAACGAACAACCAAGCAGCTTGGAGAGCGCTTACCAAGTGGCTTAAGCACTCAAGCAAGCACTCAACAAAACGGTTGTTAAATGGCTCAATTGGCACAGGATGAGGGATACATTAAACATACACCTCCTGGAGACGTCAAATATGTCCGAATTGGACAAATTAACACTTTTCTAGGAATCGGAACTGCTTGTAAGTTCGATTCTGGAGCTTAAATTTTGGAACTCTTCTTAGTTCAGGAGAGAGTCATGGTGATCACGTGTTGCTAAAATGAAATAAAACAATAAATTCTGACATCTCCGGGCGTTTATAAGCATTGCAATGTACCCAGCGATTTGTAGCTTTGATGAACAGGCATTCGATAACATGAGTGAGGAAAGTGAAGACAACAACATTATCGTAAATAAATCATTGCGGCCTGTTCCAAGTCAAGGCATGGTTGAGCAGGCCAAAAAACATGGCAGTTTCAGACCCCAGCGAGGTTACCTTGGAACTGTTAGGGGCCGAGGATCGCCTGATGAAGGATATAATTAAATAAGGCCGTTAATTATCTTCAAAAGGGGTGTTTTAATTAACCCAAACACCCAATTTTCACTCCTTCACTTCCTTGGAGTTTTCTTCGTGTGCATGCTACGGTTCAGGCTGTTAGGTTTTATAGTTTTGGAGTTATGGAGGAGACACACTGACACACATATACACACACACACACGCACACACACGCACACGCACACACATTGCCTTTTATTAGTATAGATTACATCCTTCTCAATTCAGCTTTCCATGCATTTTCTTAGTCATCCAACATTTTAACAATTGAGAATGTTTTGCCTCAGGTAATGTACTCTCTTGTTGTGTCATTAATTCTCTCTGAGTCTCGAAATGCAGAAACCCTTACTATACCTTCCAGCTGAGGCTCAGCCTCGGCGTTTGCTTTACAGAAGGTAATCGGTGTTCTTCTTGGCAAGACATGATGGTTTGGATCCAGGATTAAAATGACATTTTCCTGGAGTATATATTGCTATAGTGGCAAAGGCTCGTGTACAGGAGTTTTAAGGGGAAACTCAGGTGCATTGGGACACCCCCTGTAGCAGCTATTATTGGTCAATGATATCAAATGCCAATGTGTTGACACCGAGTACCGTTGGCCAGGAATAGCTGTGAGGTGGAACCGTCTCCTTTAATGTGAAGCCCTCTTCTGAAACCTCATCCCCACACCCATACTCGACATACCAATACTTTATCTACAAGAAAAGAAACATTTTTTTAAAATGTAAAAACATCAAATCTCAAAAATCAACCAAACAACGTAGAAATGACACCACATTACGATGTCACAATATGACACCACAATCCTTATGGATTATCATCACGACATCTTTTGACATTTTACTTTTGTTGTGGGATTGTGATGGAACAACGTTAAAAGATATCATGATGCTAAACCATAAGAGGATTGTGGCATTGTATTGTGGAATCGTAATGTGGTGTCAATCTTCATTGTTTTTCTTCTTATTATTATTTTCTTCTTTATTCTTATTCTTCATCCATCACAAAATGCCTTGAAGGCAGTCCAACAAAATGGAATGATAAACACTGAAAAATAAAAAAGTTGAAAAATGACGTCATCTTTTGACGTCATTTTGACGCACTTCCGGGGACGTCACGTCCAATCGGGGACTACCATTCTGAAAGCTCGTAGTTCACTGAACGTTTTAACGTTAGTTTCATGTCAAAAGCTCTATTAGATCTGAAGTTATGCCTACAAGTATATTTTGACCTTGAGTGTGACCTTGACCTTGACTACAGAGTTAATTGGCAAAACCTGTACATCAATAAACAGATATTTTGGTACTGATCCTAATGCCTGGATTTGGGAGACTTTGCTTTATAAATTATATAGATATTTGAATGTAAAATATCAGGACATTTTAGCCACAATTGAAAAACGTCATGTTCAAACGTCAATGACGTCATAACGTTCACTCCGATCGAAGTTAAATTTGGTGTGTGACGCCCTTAAGGTAAGTCCTACAAAACGGTATGATCAAAACTGATGAGATCGAAAATTGAAAATTTTCGTCATCTTGTGACGTCATTTAGACGCACCTCCGATGACGTTACGTCAAATCCGACACCACATATCCAAAAGGTATCTTGTCATGGAACAATATGGCGGTGGTTGCATGTCGATAGCTGTATTATGCAGGAAGTTATGCTCAAAAGAGTGTTTTTGACCTTTTCATGACCTTGACCTTTGACCCGATCGCTCCGAAAATTTAATCAAATCGTCCTTGGATACTCACGAATCATCGCACCAAATTTCATGCAATTCGGTTTAATACTTTCTGAGTTATGCGAATAACAAACAAACACACATATTCACAAATAAATAAATACACAGCGACCAAAACATAACCTTTCGCAGAATGCGAAGGTAATCAGCTGTTTCTGCAGGTTTCTTCTGCTGGGTAGTGCATTTCACAACAAAGACTCAACCATTAGCATGAAGGAGCTTTCTAAAGACCTCCGGGATAAAGTTGTGGAAAGGCACAGATCAGGGGATGGGTATAAAAACATTTCAAAGGTCTTGGATATCCCTTGGAGCACAGTCAAGACAATAATTAAGAAGTGGAAGGCGTATGGTACCACCAAGAGTCCAAGACCCTGCCTAGATCAGGCCGTCCCTCCAAACTGGATGACCAAGCATGGAGGATACTGATCAGAGAGGCCACCAAGAGGCCAATGGCAACTTTGAAAGAGCTACATGCCTTTATGGCAAAGACTGGTCACTGTGTGCACGAGAAAACAACATCACAAGCATTCCACCAGTCTGGCCTGTACGGTAGGGAGGCAAGAAGGAAGCCATTACTCCAAAAAGCTCCTCACCTTGAGTCCCGTTTGAGGTATGTAAAATGTAAAAATATCATTGCATACAAAATGTAAACTATTCAGCCTGGCGGAGGTATGTTCTCTACAAAGTGCCGTTCCGTTTCGCCAAGTTGTCACTCTGAGTGATTTTTCATTTGTTTGTTTGTTTGCCTGAACAGAGCTTTAGTGTTTTTCTCCACAACTGCTTGTTGGATCGAGGCAAAGTTTTCACCATCGGAGCAACGACTCAAGTGAAATGTTTTCTTGATAATTGTGATGTCATCGGTCACATGGCATGGCATCCATGTTGAAAAAACAGAAAAACTTATCTGTATCTCTAAAACCGCACCAAGGAAAAAAATTGAAATTTGGCACACGAGAAGTGCTCTACATGGGGAATAAGTGTGATTTTTATGACATCATAGGTGTCTTCGTTATGATGTCATAATTGCATATGTAGAATGCCACATCTGATCAGTATGAAAATGTTTGAGGGTCATCTTGGGATAAAATGGTCCACAGAAAAAAAAAACAAAAAAAAAACATGATAACGTCACCGGCCACGTGATTTGGCAGCCATATTATTTTTTTGTTTTTTTAAACCTTCAAAAAATCTTCTCTGAAATGGCTGATCAGATCGTGGCGAAATTTTACACGTATGACCGCCTATGCATAAGGAACAAAAGGTTCACACATATGTTGTCATCGGTCACATGGTTTGGCAATCATATTGGATTTACCCTAAAACCCATAAAAAAATCTTCACACGGCTGGACAGATTGAGGGGAAACTTCACACAAATATTGTATTGAAGAAAAATATCAAATAATGTTTTCTCTGGAACTACTTAATCAATCGACGTGAAACTGCCCAATTATCATTTAGTGGTGATGATGAATTAAAGTTTAAAATTTCAACTTGATCGGACACATGATCTGGCAGCCAGAATATTTAATTTTTTTGATGTGGGTTATTTTTGATATTTTTGTTTTTTTTGAATGAGGCTCACTTGGCTGTTCCTGGATGGGTTTGAGGGTGGAGGAGTCGCGGCTGGAGCGCGAATCCTCTCCAGGTTCCTTCCTGATGACTCCATCTTTGCTTTTTGCTTGTTCGGGTTCCTTCTGATGGCTCCAATGCAGGACTCGTACCTGTTTGGTCTTCCGTTTGATTTCAATTTAATTTATTTTAATCCCATTCAAAAGTCAATTGAATAACTAGAGGGGGAGCATTCGGGAGATTGCAAAACCTCCACCGCCAATACTGCTGGGTCACTCACGTGAACCTTATATCTTATTCATTAAATATGATGTCAACAGTGCTGACAGTTATAGTTCTTTTCTCCAACATTTTTTTGGGGGTGGGGGGGGGGGGTTGGAAATCACTTAAAACATGTAGAAATGCAAAAAAAAAAAATCTAAATTTTGTTGAAAAAAAAGTTGCAAAATTTTTTTTTCTCTAACAATTTTTTTTTGGGGGGGGGTTGGAAATCACTTAAAACATGTAGATATGCGAAAAAAAATTTTATCCCTAAATTTTTTTGGGGGAGTTGGAAATCATTTAAAACATGTATAAATGCAAAAAAATTCTTTTTGGGGGAGAGGGAATTTTTTTGGGGGGGGTTGGAAATCACTTAAAACATGTAGAAATGCAAAAAAAACATTTTTTTCTCAAATTTTTTTTTGAGGGGGGCGGGACCAAGTCCAAAATTTAATGGCTTGATCCTTGGACCATAGCTAACCCCCCCACCCCCTGCCACCAAGTTTCGTCGAAATCCGTCAAAGAGTTTTTCCATAATACTGTGAACAAACAAACAAACTCACAAACAAACAAACAAACAAACAGAAAGGGGTGAAAACAGTAACCTCCGATCTTCGATGGCGGAGGTTAATAATGAAAAACGTCATGGGTCAGGGTCAGGTGTCTAATCAAAGCGGGGTTGCCTCAAAGCGGGATGTCTTGGTACCCGGTCATCACTGCCAGCAGTTATAAAGTGGCAGTTCTAATTATGTCTCTTATTAATTACGTAACAGACCAGTACACAAACGCCACACAAAACAAGTTCTTGCGAGGGTCTGCAATCTCCGATTGCTCTTTCAAGTTTTGAAGTCAGATCAATGTTTTAAGAGGGTGGGATAATGACTGATTTTGCTCCCCTCTGAAAATAGGCATTTGGGTCGGGCAATATATGAATGATTTTCAGGACTTCCCCCTTTCTGGATTACATTAAACTTTTAGTTAGTCATAGAGGGCACTTATCTGAGTATAAAATAGTTGAGAGACATTCTGTTGCAATTTGTCTGAGTTTGACCCAATATCTTTCATCGAATTCCTGGACTATAAGTGCAGCTTGGGATGGAACACCTGACACTGCTTTTGTTTAGCAAACGTGTTGACTGAATACAGAACGAGCTTTCACTCGGTGTCGGGGGAGAGAGGAGGCTTGCTCATGATGATTCATAATTGCCAAATCTCAGCTCCAATTTTCAAAACAGCCTGCAGCATCAGTGAGGATGCTGAAAGGGGGGAAATAAACTAATAACTTAATGTAAATGTTTAAACTGTGTGGGAGTGTGGTTAAGTAATCAGCCTTATCCTTGTGACTGCTGGGCGATTGTCTTTTGTTGACTTGATAGTATATTCACCCACAAATGGAAATCACTGCCTCTGCAAAAACGATGGAATGTATCAACAAGGAGTTGATGGAGTATGTTTATAAAGTGCGACTGCTGACATTCTGATAATTAACCCTTCATCTCTCTTGCTCTGCAAAAACTTGGGGCTTACATTCAAAATATTGGCCACAACTCGTTTCCCACGTGGTGAAAATGTTATGTGCTCTTCTCAACTATTAGTTGATAAAGAGTCGTTATGCTGTTCATTGATGCATACTTATGCATACTGATGCCTTGGCTTCACAGCAACTTGTATTTCATTGTATCTACAAAACTATCTTCTTCTCTTTTCCTTATTCCTGTCTCTCAATGCCCCCTCTCCCACCCTTCCCCTTATGGGTTGTTGTATTTGGTAATTTAAGGAGAGAGCTCTCACTCCCATATAAAATAATTTATATCTTCTGCTGCTCTTTTCTTATCTCTTCTTTTGTATACGTACTTGATTTTATTGATGAGGCGTGGTTCAAATTTGACCTGAATTCAGGTTTACAAAGCGCAAAATTATATTTTTAACAAATTTGTGTTTATAGTCTTGGTTGGTAATCAATATAGTCATAAACTTTTAAAGCATGTGCTGAAAATCAAGATGGTGGCAAGTGAGATCACAAATAATTATGAAATTTCTGGTCAATTAAGACTACCAAGGCTGTTGAAATTTACAGATGATTGGGCTACACAGTGTGGTGATGACCTCCTGTCAAGGATAGGTGAAAAACATTTCAAAATAGAAGTGAAAGCTGACAGAATGAACTACGTGCTGCAAGACCGCCCACCTTGATCAACAACATCAAGAGAGTTGAGGCTCGTGTTTTGAGTGACTGGAGAGTTTTTGATCATCATATTATATGTTCAGAAGTGAACAGAAGCATCTGTGCTGCTGTCTATCATCTATGATAATATAGTTGTAAACAAAATTCCATGTCAAATTTCGTGTGTATGGTTGTTGGTTGTTATCTCCACATGCAGGTTATCGGAATGTGGAACGGAGTCCTCCCAGGTCTCGAAAGTAAGGGAAGGGAGTAGCTGGGGTCAGGATTCATGGGCCAAGCTGTGAAATTGTGTTGTTTTCAAAGTTTTGTTCTGAGTGCTCTTTTCAGGATCGTTACTGAGCCCAGAACAGCTTCCAACTGCACTTCAGTTGTGGTAATGTTATGAGGGATTTTTTTTTTAAGATCTCTGTAAGGTTCTTTTTATCATTCCCATTGCTCAAATAATCACTGGTACTGTTATAGCGTTTTTCAGATTCCAGGATCTTTTCAATTCATTTTTGAGTTCTTGGTAGTTGGTTATTTTCTTGATTTCTGCAATATTAGGCCAAACTCACTGGGAACTGATACCTCAATTAGCAATGCCGTTTTTTTACTTTTTATACCTAAGTACTATATCCGGTCGCAATGCTTTGTTTTCTCTGTTCACGCTTGATGGCATCATCAGTTCATATGTGAGCGTTACTTCCTTGTTCTAATTTATCACTTTTGGTTCATGTTTCTATGAGTTTTATGGGACTGGGATATTGAGACTTTTGCAGATGTGCCAGTGGATTACTCTACAAACCCTGTTGTGCTTTTGTGTGTACAGTTGTTCTGACATGAGGTTTTTTTCATTGTATCTACAATTTTTTTTTCATTGTATCCATCCTGATGGGAGGTGGCTCGTGCTTTCTGTTTCTACCTTGCAGGACCTCCGCTTGTCCGATTGACTCAGTCGTGATATTTTCTTAAAGCAATTGGTTTAGTGTCTTTGGTCTTCGGCATTAATAATGATTCATTCTCCATCCCAGTTGAGCTGACCTCTTCTTAGCCATTCCATTGAGCCTTCTTTGGCAATGCCAAATCCGTCCAACTCTTTTTTATATATATATATATATATATATATATATATATATATATATATATATATATATATATATATATATATATATATATATATATATATATTCCTCCTCTTTTGTCGTTCTCCCAGTTGTCAGTGTATATCTCCTAATATTTCCCTTTTATATTTTTCTTTCGTCTTTTTTGCTATCTTTGGGGCTGTAGTCTTTGCTGTTTCCGTTTCATGGGTGACATCTTCCATTTGCACCTGCCTTATGGAAATTTTTGCAAGGTGGGTTAGGGATACCTTCTCTGGCTTGCTGTCTTCGTGTTTGCGCACAAATTAATTAGATTCTGTTATCTGTTGAACTTTTCACATATTCAGCCAGTTCGACAGATGTCATTCTGTGCACTTGGTTGAGTTCCATCAGACTGCTACCTCCTTCTCGTCTTGGCAGGTACATTCTCGGGATGCATTGATTTTTGTTGAACATTTTGTGGATGGTGAGGAGTTTCTTTATTTTGATATCTAGTTTGTTGATTTCCATTTGTGGCCAGTTTATTACTTTGCAGCTGTATTATAATACTGGTATTGCTAGTTGGTTTATGGCTTTGATTTTGTTTCTCACAGTGAGATATGTTTTCAGGATAAGCCTGGTTCTATGCAAGTATTCTTTGGAAATTGTTTTGCGCATTTGTTTGTGGCATATTTGGTAGTCATCTTCTACTCCGACGTGTTTGTGTGATGCTTCGCTGTCGAGATCCTGAATTGTTGTATCTGGGTTGATTTTTATGTTGTCTGTTTTTGTTGGTCTACCTTGTACGAATATACATTTAGCACACTTATATAGGCTAAATACCATTTCAATATCACCAGAGTACAGTTTCCCTAATTTCAGTTGTTCTGCCAATTTTCGTCGTTCAGGGTGAAGAGTTTTAAATAATTCATATATGGTAGATGTGTCACCTTCCGTCTCTTAGGACATGCTTTTATTGGATGTTTGGGTGTATCCGTGCCTTACTCATAAATGAGGTTGCTCAGTGGGTCCAGGGAAAACAGGAGGCTGGAAAGGCTCTCAGCATGGAAGATCCCATGTCATATCCTCACACCTGGTATTTCAATCTTTCTTTCGGAGTATTGTAATATCAATGTGGAATGTATTCTAGTGTTAGATTGTTTTCTCAACACGTTCAGTTATTTTAGGGTTGATCTTGTATACCTGCATGCATTTTATCATCCACGAATGTGAGACACTATCAAAAGCTTTTTTTATCATCTATCCCGGCTGTTGAGAATTTGGTTCTTCTCATTTTAGTTTTCAAACATGCCTTGTTTAGTAGTTATCAGTGGTCTATTGTTCCATTGCATCCTCTTGCATCCCTTCAATTGTGATGTGTGCGTGTTGATTCATGCATATATCTATACCAATAAGTGTGTGTGTGTGTGTGTGTGTGTGTGTGTGTGTGTGTGTGTGTGTGTGTGTGTGTGTGTGTGTGTGTGTGTGTGTGTGTGTGTGTGTGTGTGTGTGTGTGTGTGTTCTTCATAGCTCCAAAACCATAAAACCTCGCAGCCTGAAACTTTGCATGCATACGAAGAAAACTCCAAGGAAGTGCAAAAGTGAAAATTGGGTGTTCGGGTTAATTAAAGCATCCCTTTTGAAGATAATTAATGGCCTTATTTAATTATATCCTTTATCAGGTGCATCCTCGGCCATCACTCTCTATGGGGTCTTAAGGCGTATCCTGGGTAACCTCACTGGGGTCTGAAGCTGTCGTGTTTTTTTGGCCTGGTAAACCATGCCTTGACTTGGAACAGGTCACAACAATTTCTGAACAATGAAGTTTTTATTTTTCACTTTCCTCACTCATATTATCCAATGCCTGTTCATCAAAGCTATGAATCACTGGATCGATTGCAATGCTTGTGAACACCCAGAGACACCAGCATTCCTGGCTTTATTTCATTTCCACACATGCGATAACCTGAGAATCTCTTCAACTAAGCTGAGTTACAAAATTTAATCTTCCAACTCGAACATAGAAGCAGTTCCAACTCATAAAAAAGTGTTCATTTGTTCAATTTGGTCCTATATGATATTTTGGGTGTCTCCGGGAGGTGTGCGTTTGATGTGATGGTCCAGTGATTGCTAATCTCGTGCCAAGTAAGCCGTTCCTGATCAACCATTTCGTTGGACTGCTTAAGCCACATGGCGAGCACTCTACAATATTCACACTGTCACTGAATACTCTACATCGATTAACTTGAACAACGTGTAGGGGCCACTCGCCTACGATGGCCCCGCGATGTTTTGTGGTCCCTTCAGCACAGATAAACACAAATAAAAACTGGAAGGGCACTCGGTAGAGCGCATACCTCTGCCATGCAATGCCTGATCCACGAGAACATATCGGGCCCAATACAAAATAATTATATTATATACTCCCAAAAAATATAATGCCATATTTCGTTTTTGGCCCCATCTCTCAATGGTGAAGAATCACTTTCAAAATGAAATAATTCTCGTATCCAGATCCGGTTTCGGATCTTCACCAAAGTCTAATCAGTTCCACAACTTTTTTAGATATAGTGCTTCATATTAGTTTAGCCTTAGCTCTCAATGGTGAAGAATCACTTTAAAAATTATTGGATCCAGATCCAGATTTGGTGCTTCACCAAAGTTGAATCAGTTATTGTTTTGTCACACACCCAATGGGTCCACCAAGTTTCGTCCGACTCCGTCCACAACTTTTTGAGATATCATTCTATGTATCGTTTTTGGCCCTATTTCTCAATGGTGAAGAATCACTTTAAAAATTGTAGTAGTCGGATCTGGATCCGGATCTTCACCAAAATCTAATCAGTTTGTCCTTGTCACACACTCAATCTGCCCACCAAATTTCATCCAGATCTGTAAACAACTTTTTGAGATATCGTGTACACCAACAAATAGACAGAGAGGGGTGAAAACATAACCTCCTTCACCTTCGGTGGCGGACGTAACAATAAAACAACAGCTTCCACTCCCAAAATCCTCAGCACCAAAAATATATGTTGGAGCGAACAACCACCCAACCTTACAACATGTACCACTCAACAACAAAACACACACACACACACACACACACACACACACACACACACACACACACACACACACACACACACACACACACACACCAAAAAAAACCCAAAAAAAACAACTAGCCTCATACCATGCACTGCTCAATTCAACAACTAGACATCTCTCCATATCTCTGCCACACTCAGTCATGACCACTTTTAGTCTTGAAAGAACTACCACCCAATCAACCTCAACTTACACCATTCAACCTGTCTCCATGAACTTCCTCCAAATCCAAAGTGAGCCATTCAAGGCAACCTGGGCCACTCTCTCACATATCTTCCTTTCTTCCATTCTACACCGAGTCGAGCAAGAAATGCATAGAAGGAATTGCCAATATACCCTCGACATTCCACCTCAAATGGCTGCCAAGAAACTCGCCAACCCTTCTCCCGACATCCCACTTCCAGCTCACCATACTTTCCGCTCTTCCTCTCATGCACCTCCCACCATATTCTCTTCCCAAGATACTGACAATTCCCCAAAGATGGCATGCCTTGTTGTACCAGACCAGATGACGATGTCAGGTCGCAACATTGTCATGCAGGTCTCCTCCGGGAAGTCCATTTGTGGCTTTAGGTCTGCCACCACCTGCCCATCACATGCATTTGGTAGACCTCTTGCCTTCCACCTCCTCCTCCTTCCACCTCTTACCGCCTGGCCCTCTTTTTACAAATAACACCTCTCCCATGGGCCTCCTCCTCCACTCCCCTCCTTCTCTATCTCATCACATCTTGTTGCACCATCTCCACTACCATCACCAGGACTTCGTTGTGCCACCATCTATATCTTCCTGCTGCCAGTGTGACTGAGCATGCACTCAGTGCATGCTGCATTGTTCCCCAACATCCACACCAACAGCAGCTCTCCTCCTGCAACAACCCTGACACTCTCAAATTTGCCGGCAATGGAAACATATCATATGTTGCCCGCAACAGGAAATTCAACAGTATTGGCTCCTACCTCTAAATCTCTTGCCATTTCAACATCCTCACCTGCACACCCTCCCACTGAGTCCCAACCCCTTTCTGTGCCTGTCCGACTGCCTTCACATATCTCTCCTCCTCCTTCCTTCTCTCCTCCCTTTTCACCATTTCCCTACTTTCCTTCACACATGCCTTTCCCCATAGATCATGCTTCATCCACCCCAAAACATGCTTCCTATTCTGTACCATTCCCAGTACCTCTGTCGGTTCAATTTCTCGGAAATTAGCATAATGGGCTTGAGGGGGATAAAAACAATAATTAAATGTTGTGAATTAAAACTTGATATTTAAATAAATGTATTGTTTCAATCTGTAATGGAAAATGTACTCAAAGATGGTATGATTTTATATGCTTGATGATGCATCTATTTTTTTTTTATTTACATAATCAAATCTTTCCTCTGTATTGAAAGATGATCAATCTGTCGAGTAAAGATGTTCAAAACCCAAAGAGTGGCAGTTTTGACGTCATTCAGTCATTCTGTGCTGGGAGATAATCTACACATATAGGTTTGAAATATCTGCTACAATCCTCAAACCAAATCAAGCTGGTGGCTGCACAAAGGTTGAAAATGATCTCCATCTGGGAATATAAACTGTGGCGCTAGCATTTGTTATTAAAAAAAAAGAATGATGTCTCACTGAACAGTATATAAAGAACTCAACATTTCCATGTATCTCAGAGATCTGGAGCAAAACTGTTCTTCTCGACAGATTCCTCCATATAAGTATATGTATTTGTTTGTTTGTATTTGTTTGTTTGTATTACTTTGCCTGTATTTGTTTGTTTGTATTTATTTATGTTGTTTGTTAAATACCACTCCACTTCCGGTTCCGGGTTTGGAGCGACGAGAGGTCTCCTTAGGGGCTCTCTGCTGACGTTCTCAAAGTTAAGTTTCTGGTCGTTATTTGTCCCGTTTTAACTGTTTAATTTTCTCACCTACATGTTACTGTGTGTTCCTAGTTGGGTTTTGTTTCAAAAATCGTGCTATTTTGTGAGTTTTTTTGTCGACGTTCTTTACCGGGTGTTTGAGGCCTAGGCCTTGGCCTAGGCTTGAGGCCTACCAGTTCCCCTCGGTGTTCGATCGTTTTTTTGTTGTTTTGTTTTTTCTCCCCATGACCTTCAATTTCTATCCTCCCCATTACCTTCAATTTTCATCCACCGCACTTTCCTAACGTCCCCCATTCTCCCAACTAATCTCTCTATTTCTTATCTCAAAAAAGAAAATAAAAAACCCAACAACAACAACACGCTCACCTTCTCCCGATTCTGCTTCTTATTCTTCCTCTTATCTTCCTCCTCGTCTTCTTCCTCGATTTTTTTCTACAACACTTCCATGACCTAATCTGTTGAAAACTCTCTCAAACATTAATATTAACGACAAAAACGATCTTATAATGCTTCATCTTCCTCTCTCACACATGTGGTACTCTTTACTGTTTCATAATGCACTACTCTTCTGCTATTTTAACAGACTGCTCTCATTTCGAGCTCTCCTTCATTCCTTGCCTAAAAAATCCAACTGTTACAGCGCTTCTTCTCTCCATTATCTGAATTCGCCTTCATTGCATCCATCAAAAATTGTGTTAAATCGCATCTCTGACCTAAAACTTTTTAAAACCCCAGTTTGCTATGAATGTTCACTTTCCATTAACCATTCTTTTTTTCCAACTTCAGTGCCAACTCACCCCCCCCCCTTCACTCCCCACTCTCACTCTCAAAGCAACCATCCCACTCTTCTCCCTCCAAGCCTCCCTCTCACCTCTCTCAAAAATTCCCTCCTCACCTTCCTCTCACCTTTCATCCCCCTCACTCATCCTTCTCAAAGTTGCCCCCTCTCATCCACCAAGCTGCCTCTCTCCACTGCCCTCTCACCTCCATCTCTTCACTCCACCTCCTCAAATCCTCAACTGCCCTCTTCCCTCTCTCTTGTCCCCCCTCTCCCCCAGCACCACAGAGCCTTTTCTCCTCCTCCTTCGGCCCCCTCCCTGAGCTATTCTGCAATCCTCCACACTCTTTCAACAACCCTCCTTACCTCCCCCCCTCGTCCCCTGTCCTACCCCCCCCCTCCCCCACCCCCTGCACCCAAAGCCTCCTCCCCTACCTCTTCATTAAAAGTGTGGACCTCAAATATCCGGGGCCTTCGCTCAAACCTTTCAGATCTTTCCATACAGGTTGCCACTAACAAACCAGACATAATCTGCCGAACAGAAACTTTCCTCTCCCAAGACATGTCTGACTCCCAAGTATCTCTCCCCGGTTACTCCCTCCTCCGGTATGACAGACCTGAGCCTCGTCCTGGTGGAGGAGTTGCTCTCTTCATCAAAGACTCCATTCCTCACTCTCCATGCACTCACTCCCAAACACCCCCAGGAATACCTCTGGCTATGGCTTCCCCTCCATTCCCACCTCATGTTTATATGTTTACTGTATCGTCCACCTAACAGTGATGACTCCATCTACACCTCACTATCCAAAAACATGGACCATCTTCTATCTTCTCATCCAAACTCTCTCTTCCTCATATGTGGCGACTTCAATTGTCATCACGCCAATTGGCTAGGTGTGGGTACCTCTCTCACATGTCGTGGAACCTCAGCAAAAGCTTTCTGCGACTCATTGGGACTGACTTAATCGGTCAACTTCCCGACCCGGATCTCAACCAATGGTACTCCGTCTCTTATGGATCTGATTTTGACAAATTTCCCTGACAATATCTGCTGCTCTTCCTCCGATCCAATCGGTTCTTCTCACCACGTCCTTGTCAAAGTGGACATCTCTCTGGCTGTCATCAGAGAACCACCTCACCGCTGTCGTGTCTGGCATTTCACTCAAGCCGACTGGCAGGGTCTCCTAGCAGCCATCAAACCTACAGACTGGTCTCCTATCACTACTTTCTCAAACATCAACTCATCCTGGGAATTCTTTCAAAGAAACTTGCTCTCCCTCATGCACAGATTTATCCCCTCTCGTGTTCAGTTGTCACTCTACCCTGGATATGCTGCTTCTGCTCTCCCATCAATGGATGGAGGTCCTCAATGCCAGACAGGAAATCCGAGCCACATCCCTGGACATATCACGTGCTTTTGACACAGTCTGGCACCCTGCCCAACTCACCAAACTCTCTTACAATGGTATCCAAGGCCATCTCCATTCATAGCTTGCAGACTTCCTCTCCTGTCGCAGTCAACGTGTGGCCCTAAATGGAGTTCTTTCATCCCCTCTTCCTGTCCAGGCTGGAGTTCCTCAAGGTAGCGTTCTGGACCCTGTTGTTTTTTCTGGTTTTCATCAATGATCTCTCCGACTCTCTGGAAAATCCTCTATATCTCTTTGCTGATGACTCCACCCTCTGCCGTACCATCTGTCATCCCTCAGACCGGCAAGCAGCAGCTTCTTTGCTCACTGCAGATCTGGATAAAATCACAAACTGGTCCAACACGTGGAACATGTCTTTCAATCCAGACAAATCTCACACTCTCACTATGTCTCTTCGAAAGGACCGTTTCGACCCCCCCCCCATCCACTTTCTCAACAATCCTCTCAAAGAAGTCTTTTCTTCCAAGCTTCTGGGTCTCACTATCTGCCATGACCTTTCCTGGGAAAGTCACATTTCCAATCTCGCCTCAAAAGCCAGTCGCCGACTGGGAATCCTCCGTCGTGCAAAGTCCTTCCTCGGCCCTCTTGAGCTCCTGACCACTTACAAAGCTTTTGTCCGTAGCCTGATGGAGTACTGCTCTCCCCTCTGGGCTGGTGCTCCTGCCTCCCACCTTTCTCGGCTTCACACTGTCAAAACCAGGGCATTTAGGATCATCGGCCTCTCCCGCAATGAAGCTGAGTCTTTGGGCCTCTCACTCAATCACCGCAAGTTGGTCGGTGGTCTTTCTGTCTTCTACCGACTCCTCTCCAGCCTTGCCCCCCTGCTCTCTCTGCGATTTGTCCCCACCACATTTCCACAGGGTGCTCAAGGTCCGCTAACAATCCCCTTCTGGTAAAACTACCAAAATCACGAATCACTGCTCACCTTCACTCTTTCATTCCTCTTTTTTCCCGCCTTTGGAATAAACTTCCTCACTCTATTCATTCCCATTCTTCCCTCCAGGCTTTCAAAACAGCTGTTCACCACCACCTCTTATCTTCCCCCATCCAAATCCTCAATCTTTTCTACCCCCGATAATCCACCCAATCCCACTTCCTTCAATTCCCCTGCTTTCCTTCCTGAAAGTCCCTGTAATGTCCATCTTCTCTTCCCCATGTTCCCCGTCTCATCCCCATCCCTCTCCCTTCCACAGATCTCCTAATGTGTCTGTTCCCCACTGTTTTGTCCCTCCCACTCCCGCCCCTCTTGGCTCATGCCCCCTTGCTGTGCTTTGTGTGTTGGCTCTCATACGAGCCTCGGCAAGGTGTACAAAAATAAAATTACTCAAATGTACAGGATGACTTAAGAATTTCTTCGACACCTCCTCCTGTTGCATCCACTCCTCCATTTCATCCACCTCTGCTCTAGTATTCCATTTCTGACTTGCCTTCTTCTCTGGGAGAGCATTCTTCACCACTCGAATCCCACACCATCATAAACTCCCACACCCTCCCCACCTCATACTCCTTGGTTATCAATGTTAAGGAAAACCAGAGTTTTCCAAACGAATCATAAAAAGGAATTTTCATCAAACAGCGTAGCACTCCCAACAACCTCCTCACAAACCCACTCACCAAAACCTCCATCCTCTCAACATGTTCAATCGCAATACGATACATCATCAATGGCCACAATACTCGTAGCATTAATCCAAACTTCAAGAACCATAGCTTCAACTTTCCTGGCAAACCACAACCATCAATCCTCCTAAAACCTCACAGCAGCTTGTTCCTTACCTCCTCTACCCTTCCCACAACATTAAACTCCACCGTATACCTTCTTCCCAAGCTCTTCACGGGGACCTCCACCAATGATGGAACCACCTCCCCTCCCAGCTCAAACCTGTGAACATGATCCACCACCCCTCATCTCACTACAACACTCCTCGACTTTCTTGCCTTAAAGCCCATCCTTGCCCACTGCATGAACCTTTCCAATTACTTCAGTACCTCTACTGCTCCATCAGCTGACTTTTGGACAACTGTTAGGTCATCCATGAATGCAAACATTGTTGGCAAGCTCTGACCAGGGGCTAGCTCCACTTTTCCCATGTCCACTCACAGCACATATCAGCAACTTCATAACCAGCACAAACAAAATAGGGGAGATGACACATCCCATTGGGATCCTCACTTTCAACTTTTGACACTCTGTTATGTAGGACTGTGCCACAAACCACATCCAAAACTGATCATAATATGCCATCAGAAGCATCCCTAAATCTCCGTGGCACCAAAATAAATCCATGGCATATCTGCTCAAGGCATGTGGCACTGACCGATATATATTCTCAAAGTCCAGACATCCTTCCTTTGCCACTTTGTCTCCTGTAATACTTGCCAGACCATTGCCGAGTGTTCAATACATCTTGGTGAACCTGGTATTACTGCCTTTTGTACAGAGCCATCCACAAAACAATTCTCTCTGATGAAGCCTGAGAGCCGCACAGCCAAGACACCCATGAATATCTTCCCATCCACATCGAGCAATGATATTGGTCTAAATTGCTCTAGTGTCACAGCCTCCACCTGCTTGGAATATAAACTCCTTCTGCCCTGTTCCATTGACTGGGCACCTCTCCTTGCCTCCGCACCACTTTCAGAGCCTTCCACAGATACCGCCTGACGCCTCCACAACTTTTCAACACCTTATATGGTACTCGACTTGGTCCCAGAGCCGATGACACCCGTGCCTTCTTCAAGACTGCCTGAACCTCAGACATCTTCGGCTCTGACAAATCAAATGGAACACCTGGCTCAATCAGTCTCACCAAGCCTTATATATCCTCAACTTCATCCCTCCTTGTATCTGTGTATGTAATACAAAGGTAACCTTCCAACTCTTCCTTTGGTACCTTCAGTGCACCAGATTGAGACGACTCCAACACATCCTTCATAAATCAAAAAGGATTCTCAAAGAACCTCCTCTTTCTCTGTCACTCCTTCACCTCTTCGTCCTTTCCACCCTCTTCAACTTCACCAATCTCGCTCTCACCTGCTTCGTCAGCACCTCGATTCTATTTCCATTTCCTTCCACCATCTTCTTCCAACTTTTGTCCAAGCTCCTCAAATCCATTCTCAGCTCCTTGATCTCCCTCTGCCTCCTGCTCAACTGTGCCTCCTCACCCTGCTTGATACACTCCTTCACTCCAAATGTGACACACGCATACTCAAACACAACCTCATTCATTTTCCTCAATCTGTCTTCCACCCTTCCCTTCAAATTCTGAAGTTCCCCACACACCACTCCATCCATCCTCACCCATACTCCCTTTTCTTCCACACCTGGTCATTTCACTCTCCCCCTCACATCCTTTCTATGCTGAAGTACAACCCTCGGACCTACGACATTGTAGTTTGCTACCTGGCTGTTTCTCCTGGTCATCTCACGTGGCCCCCTTTTGAAGGCATTGCATTGCTGTCCCTCCTCGCACACCTTACGCACACCGACCATCCGGTTATGATAAATCCTCAACCCTCTAGTTGACTGAAACTCTCGTTTGCACACACCTTTCAAGACTTATGTCCCTCTTCACTCACAACAACACCCTGTTCTCATTCACAACCCATCCGACTCAGATGAATATGCAACCCTCTCACCGACTCAAACTCATGTCCACACCCACACGTCTCTCAAATCTAACATACCGCCTGATGCACACCATCACACCATTTATCAACCTCTCCCACACACTTTCTGGCGCTGATGGAACCTCAACCCTCTTATTGATCTAAACTCACATTCACACTGACACCTTACAAGACTTGCATAGACAATCCATACTCATTTGTCAAAATCAGAATGGGGGTCTTTATCCATCCAATTCGGCCTTTCTCCATCTTCCATCCCACCTCTTGGAGGGCCCTTGAGTTATTCTCTCTTCTTTAAAACACTGCAACTTATGTGTTGCACTGCAAACACTGCAACTGCAACCACACAATCCATACCATGCAGCTTGGCAAAATGGCTGACAAGGCCATCTACCTCCGATGCTGTCTCCAGCATCACCGTCTATGGTGGCACCAGGATATATATATTAGGGTGGTCCAAAAAAATGAAAGTTCGAATTTCTCACGGGCATGTTTGCCAAATCCTTCCTGACGTTGAAAAACACAAAATTTTTTTTTAGCAGATTTGGAGGTGGTTTAGGGGTCCATCAAAGTCTCTCAACGGATTCATTATAATGTCACAATACTAATAGGAAAAATGAAAGAAAAGAGCATAAAATGTTCTCAGTGGGCAGTGGGCAACTGGCGGTCGGTGAATTTCTCCAATGGTTGATCCAAGAGGAACAGTTCCGTGCTTTTCCGTGTAGAACACGCCATACTCACTCACTCTGGGAATCAAAAAGAAAAAGAAAAAAATTAGAGATTAAAAAAAAAGAAAAATAAAAGAGTACTTTTAACACCGACCGACAGCGAACCGAAAGCTCAACTGACGTCTCCATCTCTCCCACTGATGTCTTCTTCTCTCCCACTGGATGTAACAACTTCCTTTCTCTTGATTGACCCCTAAATATTTTTGGAACTGTGGCAAATTTAGCCAGGAGTATTTTCTAGTCAGGTAGAACAAAATAATCAACATGCCCCAAGAATATTCAAATTTTGAATTTTTTCCCTTATGATTTTGGACCACCCTAATATATATATATATATATATATATATATATATATATATATATATATATATATATATATATATATATATATATATATATATATATAATGTTCGTTTTGAACGCACTCCACAACTCTTCAGGATTCCCCAAAACAACCAGACCCCCAAATCCCTACTCAGCCTGTTCTCAAACTCCTCAGCTACCATCTCATCCCTGAGTTTGCCAACATCCAGCCTAGGCAGGGATGAAACCATTCTCCTAGATTTAAGCTGAAACTTCAAAGTTGCTACAACAAGCCTGTGGTCAGTATTGAGGAACTGAGCACTCTGGTACTAATGGATCATCCTCCAGTGTCCATCAATGAGCATATGGTCCATCCCCTTTGGCACACCACCAGCATTGGGATACCAAGTCCAGCAATGAGCTTGTGGGTGCTGAAACCATGAAGCAGCCACCCTATATCCACAACTTCTAGCAAAGTCAAGTAACTTAGTGCTATTGTTGTTCACAGTTCCAGACGCATGAGAACCAACACATGTCTCATATCCATCCCTATCAGTGCCAGTCGATGCATTGACATCCCTAAAGACTAGAAGAGTATTTCACCTGCGGCACCGATGAACCACAAACTCTAACACGGAATCTCCTTCACAGGCAGATCACTCACCTAAGTCAGAGCATATACAGAGACCAGGGAAATGACACCCAAGGGGTGACGAATCCTCATTCTCATCATATGTTCGTTGACTGGTGTTATCTCACTTATCATGGGAGTCAACTTATTAGACACAACTACAGCAACTCCTTGGGTATAGTAATCACCCACCATGATCTCACCACTATCCGGTCACCGAACCTCAGAGTGCTGCAACACCGATGTTCAAACACTGGAGCTCAGATGATAACAGAGACACGTGATCATCCTCTCTTCGGGATAGGACATTCCAGGCACTCAAACCTGGGGGATGAAGAATGAGGCAACTCTCGTGTGATTGGGGAAGATGTGAGAAGTGGGAAAGCAAAGTTGTTTTGTGAATGGACCTTCAGTCCTTCACTACCTTCGCGGTGCTCAGAAGGAATAATTACAAAATACGGCAAGGAAACGCTTCGCTATTACCTTTACCGAATGCATTGCATGCTCAGAGGCCATCTAATTATCATGTATGCAAATATGGTGGAAATACGAAGGTATTTCTCAGAAATATCACTACCTTAGAGTTGCTAACGTACTTCCAGCATGGCAGTTTGCTGATAAATGATGAATAAAAGTAAAAAGGCAAATAAAGGCAAAGTTTTAGGGCCTTCCAAAATGAAGGGCCTCCGGCCTGTGCTCCTTGGCCACCATTGTTAATCCGGGCATGACTTTCAGGGACCCCAAACATCCACATAAAACTTGGTGAAGCTGGCTCCAAAAATGTTGGAGTAGTAGTAGCATGTAAAATCAATGTACCTTTACATACGATGATAAAGCTGCTAACAATGACAATGGTTTACTGAACCAGGGAATGTTTCCACATGCAGTCAATGGTGAAACTGCTCATGCCAAACCCATGAATGATATACAGTACTGTGCGAAAGTTTGGGTTATTTACACTTTTGTGATGCAGGAAACAGTTTGGATTTTTGTGCATTAAATAATAATAAATTATTTAAATAATCAACACCAGTTACATTAATGTGAATTACAAGAAACCACAATAAAGTTGCCAATTGGTGAATATGTGAAATTAGTTTTCATCAGCTTGTTCCTTCGCTTGAAAGTCTATGAGTGGGTTCAGAATGGCACCAATGAAGCAACTTTCAACAGAACAGTGTGTGAAGATCCAAACTCTCAGGAGAAGATCACACAATTAAGAAAATAGCAGAAAAGCTGAAGATTTACAATAGTGTGAGCTACATTTTGCAATGCCTGAAATAAACTGGCTTGGTACAAGACAAGAGAACATCAGGAAGACCCCAGAATAACCTTCCCAAAGCAAGACAAGCACTTGAAGTTGCTGAGCTTATACGACAGAGGAAAATCAAGTCAGCAGCTGAGAAATGAAATGATAACAGGCTTGAACATTAACATCTCGACCAGCACTGTGTGCAGGATGATTGCAGCAGGTTTCCATGACAGAGTTGCAGCAAAGAAACAACTGCTTAGACCATAGAATAAGGTAAAAAGAATGAAATTTGCAAGGCAACACCAAGATCGGGTGACTGAACAATGGAATTGGGTACTGTGGTCTGACGAATCGAAGTTTGAACTTTTTGGATCGAAGAGACACAAGTTCGTACACCAAAGGCTTGGAGAATGTTATGACACGTAATGTTTGCAGTCTATATTTCAACAAAGGGGAGGTTCTGTGACGTCTATGGTTGTATCTCAGCTTTTCGTGTTGAATAACCTGTTAAAATCAATGGGATGCGAACAAAAGAGAAGTACGAGGAAATACTGCAGCACCATCCAGTTCCTCGTGCAAATTGTTTCGTCTGAAGAGAATTCATTTTCCAACAAGATAATGATCCAAAATACACGACCAATATAGTAAAACAGTATTTGGAGAACAAGATTACAGCTGGTGTGCTCTAAGTGTTAGAAATGGCCACCCCAGAGTCCAGACATGAATCCCATCGGAGCCCATTTTGGATTACCTGGAAACAAAGAACAAGAGGAACCCAACTAACCTTACAGAACTGTGGAATGCACTACAGGATATTTAGGCCTTAGTCACATTTGCTCTACGGCGAGGATATGGCGGCCGCACGCCCTCTGAATTGACAGAAACGTGCGGTGGCCGCAGAGTTTCTGAGTTGGCCTCAGGGTGGCCCTACGCCGCATGGCTATGTTTTACAGGCCGTAGGGTCGTCGTGGAATTATAGCGCGGAGTTATAACTTTTTTCATTTCTACGTTCGCCGTAGCAATTCGACAAGCCGAAACAAAAGAACTGGTTAAAAAAAAGAAAGAACCCACTCGTTACTGTCCGTCTGGCCACACGTTCGCCTTAGGGCCCCCCGTGGTCATCTTGCAGTCGCCTTGCGGGCACCTTGCATCTGCCTTGAAAATTCTATGGCCGCCGCAGGAATGCCCTAAGGTCACCGTGCGACATCAAATCAAAGACCGTACGGCACCCCCACGTTTTCGGTCTCCACAATTTCTAAATACCCCATGCGGCTCCCCGAAAAATAAAAACATATGTGACTGCTACGTTGTGTGACTGTGGAAATACTGCGGCCGCCGTATAATTGCTAGTGGCCGTAGATTTTGGAGACCCCACGGCCGCCGTGGCAAATGTGACTTAGGCCTTAGCACAATATTACTGGAATAGTGCTTCAGTCAGATACAAGAAGCATGGCTAAAATAGTGATGGCACTGAAGAAGGCAAAGGGCGGACATGCAAAGTATTGACCGAAATGATAAAATGATACCGTTCTTGTTACTTGAGAAGTTTTTAGCTCGCCTGTTCGAAGAACAGAGAGCTATAGAGATACCCCCCGGCGTGAGCGTGAAAATGTTAAAGTTTTTGGTGCAAGTTATTTCCTTTCTAATGTTTTTATCGACCACACTATTTTTTACCGATTACAATGTACAAATACATATATTGCTTTAAAATTATTTGGATCAGACTTCACTGCAATGCTTTATAAAAAATATTATTAGACTATTCTTTTTAAAACGATAAATGTATAAACAGGCGAGCATTGGGTGGCTTTGACACCAACTCTCTGGTTTCACATGCATTTCTAAAGGCTGTTAATTTACAATAATAAACACATATAGCTATTATCACTAATGATTTAATGAACTCACCTTAAAGTTTGAATATCTTTGAAATAACCCAAACTTTTATACAGTAAATATATATATATATATATATATATATATTGTAGCTCTGGTCATATCCTGATGAAGTAAAGAGCACTTACCTCTATCGCTGGGAAACGTAAGCTTGAATCTTTGGCCTTTCGTTGATATTCTTTATCATGAATCGGATTATTGAGAACATAACCTGAATCCCTGTGTCCCCCAGCATCCTGCATTTCATATATTTGAGGCATGCATGAAATATAGAATTACATTCCATATTCTTAAGCATTTTCTTTGATCTATTCCTTGAAGCACAGGAAGTTTCAAATTGAAGTGCGACAATAATAATTATTTATTTTCGATTTATTATGCAATGCTTGTTAAAAAATGCACAATGTAAAGAAACTCGTTCATTATATTCCATGGCAGAACACACCGTGATGTCATGGGGTTGGAATGAGCATGGGATGTGTGGCACTGGAAACGATACAAATGTGCACGTACCACGTGCCGTGGCCTTCGGATTCAGCTCAGAAGCAGGTGCACCTTCGTCTGCTGATGCCGTTCTCGTTGGTGCTGGAGCAGGTCATTCCTTCGCTGTTTGTAATCCACCAGAAGAATTGTGAGGATAGATAGCCATGTCTTCCAGTTAATCCCCACATTCTCCCTGTGATGCCTGAAAATTCTGTCAATGTAACCCAGAAATAACCCTGAAAATTTATATAAGACGAATGAAGTGACTGAGCTGGAGTGAGATATTATTATTATCATCATTATTCTTTATTTATCATTGTTAAATGAGTGAAGGAGTGAGAGTAGGAAAAATACAGTTTGCATGTGCACTAAAAAATTTATTTCATGCTCTGCTCATACATGCTCTGGGCAGCTTGCCGACAAAGGGAAGCTGAAATGCTTTGTTAAATTAACAAACCGTGGGACATCGGAATGAATTCGGATGTTGTTCGATGAGATAGAACAGGTGGCTTGGATAATACACGTAGCTGCATAGTTTTAATGAAGGATAACCTGCCACCCAAGACATTCATTCTTGATTGTGAAGTACAGATGACAAAAGTCTAAATAAAATGACCATCCTGCAAAATGACATTTCTAGCATTACAACCGATTTTTCCATGAATCAAAGACTTTGTTTCGAATATATCTTACAAAATTCTCCAATCTGCATAATCAATTTTTCCTGCCCTTTAAAAGTGTAGCCATTAGGCATTATGCAGGAAAGACGTTCGGTGTACACCATTGTCGATTTTCTGCTTCATCTTCTAATCTCCATGTTAGAAGGAAGTCTGCATTAAAAATAAATGAACAAATAAAGAACGTTTTCACAATGTTACACCAGGCCTGGTTGCAGTATTTGGTTTCCAAACATGCTGTGGTGATAGTGCTGTTGTGAAATTCACATATTGTGTGTGTGTGTGTGTGTGTGTGTGTGTGTGTGTGTGTGTGTGTGTGTGTGTGTGTGTGTGTGTGTGTGTGTGTCCGTGTCTCCTTTACACATCTCCGTCGCTCTCTTCCTCTCTCCTGGAAATCCAAATGACCATTGCTCACTTCGTTGCTAGTGGCATGCGATACTAGCCTTGTGGTGTCCTTGCTACACTCCCCATCTCTTGTTGAGGTTGCTCCAATACTAATCATTTCACATGAGACATCAGTGCACCTTGTTATCGAGGAAACTGAAATGCATTGGGACAGCCCCTCTCACAGCTATTCTTGGCCAATGATGTGTCAATACACTGGCACTTACAACGCTATGATGTAAGTGTCTATGTGTTGTCACTTAACGTCACTGGACAAAAATAGCAGTTAGGGGAAGGGGGTATTTCCCCGTGTACCTCATGTCCCAGTTCACCCAAGTTTCCCCTGACTGAGGATATTTGTGTGATATAATTTGCTCATGCTGCATTGCTCCCCCCCCCCCCACCAGCTCACCCCCACATATACTTTGTTTTCCATATACTTGCTGTGCTTGTACTCATAATGCATGATTCCTATTTTACTTGCCCTTCTAATTCTGAAATATTAACATACATGGACTTAGTAGATGAGCTGGCGGACAAAGACTCGGCCAATATTCAAATAACACTGCGATATGTATCATTTGGATAACATTGGAATGGGTTACATGTACGAGTGTGCACTCGCACACATGTGTACACAGAAGAGTGCTGGGTGGGAGACTGCATGCAGAGTAGTACAGCTTTAGCAGCAGTTATGATAGTACCATCAGGATCATTCGGCATCCCAAAATGGGAGCTTCTGGGAATGTTACCAGCAAGGCAAGATGGTTATTCTGGCTTATCAGAAACTTTTCATCAAGACTACAGATAATGGCACCATGATGATTCCGAACTTGCACAATTCTACTCAGCGATGAGGTGCTCGTCGGTTAGCTATTTCTGCGGTTGAAAAGGCGAGAGTACTGTATTGTTATTGGAGCAAAATTGCAAGATATAGCCCAGAAGGTGAGGCATGCATATAATAGTCATATGTCTGCAAAATACATCTGTACAGTGTACACCCATGTGACCATTGGCTACAGCACTCTTAATATAACGTTTTGACATGTCGGTGCTCAATTAGAGGACCCGCGCCCAAGATTCAAGTAAAGGAATATCGGATGGCATCCCAACATTCCTTAACCTCCCACGGAGATGTCGTTCGCTGCGGTTTAATATGATCACGCCGTACCTCTGCCAACAGTTCACTTCCGCCGATGAAAGTGCTGCTTTTAAAAAATGAAAATCTTGTGCTCTGCCACTGTACACTCCCTGTACACCGAATTCCCCCCACCCTCGTTATTGCTGTCGACATTGCATGTTCTGAATTCTAAAGAGAATTTCTACCAGCTTTTTGAGGGCCAGTAGGACTGAGTTTGTAGTAGGCTCCAGGGGACATTTTGGCTCGGTCTGCTCCCAGGTTGTGTGGGACTTGAACCAAAATACCTTTGTACCCGTAACATGGGATATAAAGCAAATGCAGGGTATTCGACGGTTACGGTCGTTCCGAGTGATATTATATTCCTTTTCTCTTAAAGCGAGGTGCTTGGCACGATAGGCTCGAGTTGGAATTATATTTCTTTCTTCCCCTTTTCTACAAGCCTTTCAATGTTTGCAGCAACAGAGTAAGCTATATTGTGACATCAAGACTCAGGAGTGATCTAAGCTATTTGCCTTCACCAAGAACTTGATACAGTTTATGGGATCATGGGTTGAATAGCAAGATTTCTTTCAACAAAGTTTGTCCTTCCATTGAAGGAATTTTTATTTTTTCCTTCAAAAGGGCTCTTCTTTTTTCCTTTTTTTCAATCGTATCTTCCCTTATGAAAAAGAATTGCTTTTTGTTTTTATGGTATTTAAGTTTTTTCTTTCCAACAAAGGTTTTTGGTTCTTTATAAACATTTATTTTCTGGCCCTCCCTCTCCCCTCCTCTTCCCATTGTGTTGTAGAGTTTATTACTATTTCATAGAAGGGAAAATATCTTGGAATCCACCTTGAGCAATTTATTTATAGAATGGTTGCTTATTTTGTTTAAATATAATAACTGAGACTTCAATTGCACAAGTATAGATTTGAGTATAGAAGATTAATGGGGTTGAAGTTGGGTGGGTTGGGGAGGATTGAAAAGGGGGAGGGGTAGGGGTACTTCTTCTAAGGCAAAATAGGGGTTTTAGGATTTGAAGGAAGAGTGTGAAGTGGTTTCTTTTCTTGATGTCACTGCTGCTGGTGGTATCATAGGATTGAAGGAATTGGTGAACGCGATCGGCGTAGTGGACAAGGTGAAGAGTATGGTGTGGATACTGGAGAGAACCCGAGGGGGTTGCTCGCCATTCCGGCGATGTTGTTTAGACTCCGAGATTTTTCATAGCCTGGGTGTGGGGAGGGAGAGGACAAGAGGCAGGGAAGGAAAGGGTAGAAGGTGGGGAGGGAGGGAGGGACAGGGAGGGAGCAAAGGCACGGGGAGGGGCGGGGTCGGGCTGAGCCTTGAGCCTGCTTGGCGCGAAGGGAACGGGGAGCTTGGTCTGAGCAAATGCAGGCAAAGCATTAGAAAAGGAAAACAAATTGAGTGAATGAGGGAATCGGGGATGAAGATATAAAGGGAAAAATCCATTTTTGATTGGAAAGAGGGAAACGGAACATCAGGTAGATGGGTGATGAAGAGAACAAGCGTAATAGCAAGAAGAAGGTGCAAGCAACACCACTACCTTCTGGTGCTGGTACCAACAACACCAGAAGCAATAAGTTCATGGGGAATGCCGAGCAAGCGGTGGCAGGCCTCGTGGCGGCAGGGCTTGGCGGGGCAGATTTGGGGTGAGGAGCCAAGCGGAGCAGTCCTCTGCTGTTCAGAATTTCATGCGAGCAAAAGCGCGGGACGGATGAATAAGCCAAAACAAAAAACAAAAGAAAACAAAAGGCACACAGAGAAAAAGGAAGAAACAAATTAATGGGACAGAAGAGACATCAAAGTTACCAACCATTGTACTTGGATAATGGCCCTGTCATGAGCAGTGGAGGATCTATGAGTGATGGCCGTTCTCACTCACTCTCGCTCTATTGGCCATGAGTGCAATGTCACATCTCAAAAGTCTATTTCCATTCCATGTTATAGAGATTCTAAGTCTATTGAAACATGTATTAACACTGTACATAAGACAAAATACTGTGCCTGATGGGACAAAGTCGCCCAAGCAGATGCAATGAAGGAAGCAACATGGTTACACACATGAGATAAGAATATACAAGAAAGCCTGACATGATGGATAAAGTTAACATACTCCTATTTTTCATCGGTTCAAAAACAATTTACCCAAAGTTACATGCAGCAACCTGATGACAAATGAGTGCATATAACAATGCCAGATTGGGAGAAAAATTCCGACAGGATAGCACACAGAAACCCTTTTTCAACTCTCTAGCTTGGGTTTGATTAGAGACCGGACTATAAACTGTCCGATTGGTGATTCGTAGGCAGGGCGTTGCATCATGAAGTGAGCTGTCCTTCGGATGGATGTCAATCTCGGTGACGTGTATAGATGTCAAGCTGGGTGACGCATCTGCTAGCTTAGATTGTTGGTGGACATCAAAAAATTCCACATCGTCTTTCAATGAAGAGTTAAGTGGGCGTGTTATTGCAAATTACAAATTTGTGCCCTAACCCAGAGAACATTATGGACGCCGCCGGATCAATTCACCCACAGAAACACCAAGATGGCACCCGTCCCTACAAGCTTCAAGGTCGTGAGGCAGATCAGATCAGTTGGACAGATAGAACAAGGGGCTATCTACATATCATGTACCCCATACTTATATTTCATATATGTCATACTTTCCTCCTCACCCTCACATTCTTTCTCCTTCTAAACCTCCTCTTTCTTTTCTGACCTAGCTCTTATTTTTCCGAGAGAAAAACAACAACGCTGTTCATGGAAGTGTTTTACAGAGTATGTTGTCCTTCAGAAAGCCAATTAAACCAGTCGCTCTGTGCTCTTTGTAAAGAGTGGTGCTTTGGGACAGCTCTTTAAGGCAATGGAACGGAAACGTCGGTGCTGAACACATCACATGTAGGCACCCATCAACCAGGCTCTCTGATTAGTTGTGGTGGTGTTGTTCTCGACTGAGATCGCAATTTTCTTGGGAGAATCATTAGTCTGTTTAAACGAGCTCCTTAATGGGGCATAGTAGATTCGACCAAATTTCATCACGTTGTAGTCAGGTATGAATATCGAACTGAACACTGTTGTTGCTGCAATTGTACCTGAATTGGTGGAGGCTGGGGGGGAAGTGCATGGGGGAGTCAGCAACCAGATGGATTGGATACATCATTAAGGTTTTGATACACATCTAAAGTGCAGTGAATCGATTCGGGAGGAAGTTTGAAAGAGCGTGTCACTTTGCAGAACTGTGTGTGTGTGTGTGTGTGTGTGTGTGTGTGTGTGTGTGTGTGTGTGTGTGTGTGTGTGTGTGTGTGTGTGTGTGTGTGTATGCGCAGGTAGAGGACAAAAAAATGGAAACGCATGGAAAAATGAGGGACACCAAGTATATTGAAAGCAACGGCTTCCACACAGGTGTGGCCCATGTATTAATTTAGAAAATAACATCACAGCATGCTTAGGGTAATGTATAAAAATGCTGCACAGGCTATAATTGTTTGCCTATAATTATGGCCAGCATGGCTGCAAGAGGAGATCTCAGTGACTTTGAAAGAGGAGGGATTGTTGGTGCGCATTTTGCAGGAGCTTCAATGACAGACAACTCAACTTGCTGATGTTTCATGAGAAATGGTGTCTAAGGTGATGTCAGCATGGAACCCTGAGGGAAAGACGTCATCAGCAAAGGGCAACAGTCGGCGGAAGCTCATACTCCAGGATGGTGATACCTGTGCATTAATTTTCAAGTGCAAGGCAAAGCAGGCGAGCAAGCGCAGATAAATTGAATGTAAATTTCAACCTTGGGCACGAGCAGCCAGTTTCATCAAAAATGGTCCACCAAGAATGCCATAGAGGGGAATATCATAGTCTGCTTGCAGTAAACAAACCACTCATCACATCTGGTAATGCATGTTTACGAGTCCAGTGGTACAAAGAGCACAGGCAATGGACTACCAAGCAGTGGAGAAATGTGATGTGCTCAGATGAATCATCCTTCACCATGTTTTCGACAAACAGACAAGTGTACCTGTGGTGCCAACCGAGAGAACTCTACAAGCCTGGTGTTTGCTTAGTGGTTAGGGTGGCTGGCTTGGGATCATAGGGTCCTGAGTTTGAGCCCTGTTGGCAACTGAATTAACACCAGGTGGGGTTGACTCAGCCTGTCATCCTTCCGAGGTCAGCGAAATGAGTACCAGTGCACTGGTATAGGGCCACAGCATCAGCGGCATAGTCGTGCCCAACAAAATGATAGCTATCCAACAGCCAAGCTGCCAAACACAATAAGAAGAAGAAGAAGAAGAAGAAGAAGAAGAAGAGAACTCTACAACCCTGAGTGCTTGGTTCCAACTGTAAAAGGTTCTGGTGGTTCTGTAATGTTGTGGGGTACATTTTTCTGGCATGGTTTTGGTGCAGTCATTCCCTTTTGAAGGCAAAGTCAATGCCAATCGCAACTTAATGGTGCAGCATTTCTTTCTTGCCAGGAAGAGTGTCTTCCAGGATGACAATGCCCCCATCCACAGAGCATGTGCAGTCACCCAGTAGTTTGATGAGCATGACACTGATGCTATCCATACATCATGACCTTCTCAGTCACCAGATATAAACCCAAACGAGCGCTTGTGGGATATTCTGGAATGATGCCCGAGACAGGATTTTCCACCTCCATCAAGTAGGTGTGAGTTGTTGACTTTCTCATGGAATAATAGTGCTGCATCCCTCCTGCAGAATTCCAGACGCTGGTGGACTATGCCATGGCGCCGACCGTACTGGCCGCATGTGATGGCTCAATACCCTATTAAAAGACTTTACAGTGGTGTTTCCATTTTTTGTCCACTACCTGTATGTATGTATGTATGTATGTATGTATGCATAAATACAGGGAACTCCCTTCCTTGGTGCTCAGGATACATCCCTGAGCACCAATCAAAAATGCGCTCAAAGGGGTCATTGTACCATTGTTTATACGATGGAGATGTGTTCCCGACAGCATTATTTCTTACGCATGAGCCGTTTACGAGGGCTTCATTGAGGGTATCGGTCATAGTGCTGATAATTATAATACTAGAGATTGTAAGACATTATTTTAGAGAAACTGTTAAACAGATGGTAAACAATAGCTCAGGAATTCAAGGGCTGCCTGGTCATCCTCACTCGCAGCTTTGCCTTTGATAGGAATGCTGTGCTAGTTACTTCGGTGCTTAAACTTGCCGAACCAAGCTTAACTGGCTCTCCATCTTCTTTGACAAATTGCTTCTTGAACGAGTTAACTTTGTTTTAGTTGACAAAGTGGTTGACTGGGCAGAAGCTTTTATCTTGTCTCCATTGTTGAAAATTGTTCTAATGGTCATCATAGCCAAAGTCTACCACATGACCCACTTCCACCTGATTGGCTCAGCGTGTGTGCATACAAACAATGGTGGCAAGTGCAAATACTCAGCAAGCGCTGCGTGCTATGAATTTTTTTAAATATTTCTCCAACACAAAGAGGTCTATAATGAATCAGCATTTTACAGTGTAGCGCAAAACGAGGTATTACTACAGTACAAAATTATGGATATGGCCGAGGAGACAAAATTGAGCATCGTTTAGAATAGTTATTTAATAGTACATGTTAGAATAAGAGTACTGTAATTCCAATAATTAATGAAATGTGTCAAGCCACATGTTTATAAGGATCTAGTCGCCCCACCCAAGTGTCTGAATCTACACCTCGCCTCCCCCCCTCCCCTCCCCTTCCCTCCTCCCTGGATTATTGAAGCTCTGCCATTGTAATCTGTGCTGAAATGGTCTTCTAGGTTTGCAGCCAATCGATATGGCCCTAAAGTGCCACCGGGGGTCAGTGCGAGAAAATGAGACAGGGCACAGATATGGCCATTTATGGACACCTGGAACCTCAAGGCCAACAGACAACCCAGGGTGTGGAAATTCCCTGGCTTGCCCTGCCTCTCAGTATGGGCTATCAATTGTCATCTGATGGCTGCGTCGGACAATGGGCACGTGCCGTGGGTGGTCCAACACGTCTCGCAGGACCTGTAAAAGCCCACACACTGCATTTTCTCTCTTCTTCACTCCTGGTGGGTTTTGCCTCTCTCCCTATCCTTGGCTAGTGCGTCTCTCTGCGCCCAGCTGGGGTGCATCGTGCCAGTAGTGATTTGTGGCAACGACAGGCTCCCCACCGCAGCACACAATGGAAAGCACTTGGGGAGCACCAGCCCAGTACACCACACCACTGTACATGGGAACAAGACCACACGTGAGCAAGGCCCATCCATGCCACAGATTACTTTTGTCTCGTCTCCTCTCTCTCTGTGTCTGTCTCATCACCCCGGAGTGAATGATTAAGTTGTTTGTTTAATTCCGTCGACATTCGGAGGGTGCGCTGGGGTATTTATTACTTGTGAACTCAAAGGTTGGCAAGTATAATGGTTGATCTGGTCTGTTATTCTGTCTGTCTGTCTGTCCGTCAATTGCCTACAGTTGCAACACAAATCTTCATGAAATGTAACCAGCTGGTAGAGCTAGGCATTGGCTAGAAGAGTATTGTTTTTTGTGGTCAAA
>NC_140963.1:40546121-40548621 GCF_056783735.1 Eptatretus burgeri | reverse complement strand
CTTCAATCCCGATTGACCAGGCACATGAGCAGAATAATGCCTGCATCAAAGGAAACTGTGGAGCAGTTGGGCTCACTGACAACCCCAGTGCCCTACATCGCTGGATGGTTGCGGGACCAGAAGTTGCCAGGGTGATCGAAGAATTCCAGGATGAGAACCAACACTGGAGACCGCAAACAGCAGACACACATCATCATGATCAGACGCCAAGTGTACAGGCCTCATTTGTGAAAGATGTTCGCTCTCTCGTCAGTGTCATAGAGGAGATGGGCAACCTATTCGAGGAGGAGAGTCAGGATGTAGTCAAACTGGACACAAAGGAGATCACAGATCCTGCTGCTGTGGAGACCGTGATGAATGCCAAGAGGATTGGCCAAAAGCAGTTCGAGGCTTTCACCAGAGAGTGCCTGTTGGACAGAACAAAGGCAGTGGACGCACCCATTCCTCGTAACAAGCTGAAGGTGTTCAGCACTTCCACTCCAAGAAGCCAGAGCATAGGTCAGCAACAGCTCGCCTCCATCAAGAATGACCGTGAACTCTTCGCACGCCTGTACATTGGCTGCCAGACGAAGGATGGAAACCTTGAGGAGTTCTTTTGTCACGAGAATCAGGCATCTCCTCCTGCATTGTCTGATGGTGGAAGCCTCTGCACTGGTACCAAGAGTGATCTCCTCACATGCTTGGAAGAAGTCTCCGACACAAAGACAGAGACTCCTGTCACGACCTTTATTGTGCTTGATGGAGCAGCCATCGTCCAGATGCTGAAGCCGGCTGCATCAAAGACCTTTGAAGAGTATGCACAACAGATCTTCATCCCATATATGTCCACGAAGTTGCAAACAGTGTCATGCCTGGATCTGGTCTGGGATACTTACCTTGCTTATTCTCTGAAAGGTAGTACACGTGCAAAGCAGGGACAAGGTGTGCGGAGACATATGGTGGCTGCCGCAGCCATCCCAGGAAACTGGCAGAACTTCCTACGATTGGACAGCAACAAGACCGAGCTGTTCAGGTTCCTCTCAGCAGCTCTCATGGAATGGTTTGACCAGGAGGACAAGCAACTTGTCATTACTGATGGAGAGGCAGTGCTCAGCAAGCCACTACTGCCAGATCTGACCTCACTTGCCCCATGTAACCATGAAGAAACTGACAGTCGGATGTTGCTGCATGCATCTCACGCAGTCCAGCATGGACACCATGCAATACTCATCCGGACTGTAGACACCGATGTTGTGGTGCTGGCGGTGTCCCTGGCACAGGAGTTGCAACGAGAAGACAAATTGTGGCTGGCATTCGGAACAGGCCAGAGTTTCCGATACCGAGCAGCACACGAAATAGCAGCTGGATTGGGATGAGAGAAGGCTCGTGCACTGCCAATGTTCCACGCTCTAACTGAATGCGACACTGTGTCTAGTTTTCATAGACATGGCAAGAAGACTGCGTGG
Organism: Eptatretus burgeri; assembly: GCF_056783735.1. Lineage (NCBI taxonomy): Eukaryota > Metazoa > Chordata > Myxini > Myxiniformes > Myxinidae > Eptatretus > Eptatretus burgeri. The sequence goes on along the minus strand of NC_140963.1, from coordinate 40,547,176 downwards.
GCAGTCTGGATGGTACTGCCAGAACTCACTGAGGCGCTGCTGCTGCTGTCCTCTGCACCTCGTGACATACCAGACGATGCAATGCACATCATCGAGAGGTTCGTGATCCTGTTGTATGATCGAACCAGCAAATGCACAGACATTGACAAGGCCAGGAGGAAACTCTTCGCAAGGAAGAACAATGTGCAGCTCATCCCTCCCACGAAGGCAGCTCTGGAGGAACATGTCAAGAGGGCAGTGTATCAAGGTGGACATGTGTGGGGTCAGATAATGCTGCCAGCACCAGAGCTCCCTCCACCAACCAACTGGGGTTGGTCAAGGACTGGAGAAGGACAGTACACACCTTACTGGACCAGGCTAACTGAGGCAGCTCACAGCTCCATTGAGCTGGTTTCTTGCGGGTGCAAGAAAGGGTGTGTGAGGCGCTGCAAGTGCAAAAAGGCTGCCCTTCAGTGCACAGCCCTCTGTGTGTGTGAAGGGGACTGCACATGATGATGAGTCAACAACATACATGTACTTGTGGCAATGCTGAACTTGTTAACATGACACTGTTTATGTACATGTATCTTCAGTACCGGTATATACCTAGCCTCAGATACCAGTACACCTAGCCTGAAATACTAGACCATGTAGCATGTCAGTATTATACCTAAGACATTGACAGAACTAAAACATTCTTTTCAAAGTATTGTGTTGAATCCAATATTTGCCTCGATAATTTCCAAATAAAATTATATAACAGACTGTGATAGATAATATGAAGTTGAAAATGGTACCATTGGATTCCTTGCCCCCAAAAACATACATTTAGATACCAGAATCAAGTCAATAGCTGCATTACGTCCAGAGATAATAGCAAATGTAGATTTCAAGTGGCGGCCATTTTGAAATCCAATATGGCGGACATAAAGAGAGAATTTCAAGTGGCCCAATATCTGAGAATGTTCGCAACATATTAATGTACATTTGTGCCAAATTTGGTGCTTGTATCACAAAATGCACAACAGGTTTGCTATGCTGCTACACTACTGGCCAGCCGGTTCGTGAAGACTCGG
>NC_140963.1:40488621-40538621 GCF_056783735.1 Eptatretus burgeri | reverse complement strand
ACCTTCTTTCCATGTGGTAATCATAACTACCAAGTTTGGTGAATTTGTGGCCAACTGTTGAGGAGGAGATTGTGTGACGGACAGATGGAGCTGATTATAATATTCCCCTCGTTTTTTCTTTTCTTTCAAAAAGCTTGGGGATGATAACATTAAGCTCATGGTTCATATTATGTATTACAGTGGCGAGAAAAAGTTTGTGAACCCTGAAGAATTTTCTGTATTTCTGCATAAATTTGAGTGAAAATGTCATCAGATCTTGATCTAAGCCTGAATGATAGATAAAGCAAACTTGATTAAACAAATGGCACACAAAAAAATCTACTTTTTAATTTATTTACGGAGCAAAATGATCCAGCATTCAAATTCCTTATCAGAAAAAGGATGTGGTCTTCCCACATATACATATAATCTTTATTTCCTCTTTATAATTGTGTTACTATGCCCCGTGTGGTGAATAACAGCACTCATGGAATTGGGCCCCTACAGGGGGGAGACCCTCTTGTGGACAGGCCCTTGCTGCTCCTATGGTTGGCAGCAAGTACCCTGGAAGCAGCAATAGAAAGACAGTGTCATCTACATGTGGGAGAATTACATATTGAGCTGGTGGTCACCCAGATAGCTCAGATGGCAGAGCAGTGGTATGGTTTTTCCAGAGGACCTGGGTTCAATTCCTAGATTTGCATTTTGAGCTGATGGTCACCCAGGTAGCTCAGATGGCAGAGCAGTGGTATGGTTTTCCAGAGGACCTGGGTTCAATTCCTTGAATTACATATTGAGCTGGTGGTCACCCAGGTAGCTCAGATGGCAGAGCACTGGTATGGTTTTCCAGAGGACCTGGGTTCAATTCCTTGAATTACATATTGAGCTGGTGGTCACCCAGGTAGCTCAGATGGCAGAGCACTGGTATGGTTTTTTCCAGAGGACCTGGGTTCAATTCCTCGAATTGCATTTTGAGCTGGTGGTCACCCAGGTAGCTCAGATGGCAGAGCAGTGGTATGGTTTTTCCAGAGGACCTGGGTTCAATTCCGAGAATTGCATATTGAGCTGGTGGTCACCCAGGTAGCTCAGATGGCAGAGCAGTGGTATGGTTTTTCCAGAGGACCTGGGTTCAATTCCTAGAACTGCATATTGAGCTGGTGGTTGCTCAGATGGCAGAGCACTAGTATGGTTTTTTTTCCAGAGAACCTGGGTTCGATTTCTAGCCTGGGCATGTAATTTTTTCCCACATCTACATTTAATCTTTATTTCCTGTTCATTTATAATCATTTTTTTTTTTATGCGGGACTCATGTCCATTGGAGATCGGGTGGGAGCACTTTGTCACGCTCCACACATTTTGTCTTGGAAATCACCACAGGGCAAAGAAGAATTTTGTCTCAAGGGACACTGGATACCATTGACCAGAGTCGCAGGGCCAGGCTGAATGGCAGAGCTGAGCTGTTCAGGGAGCTGAGGCGTAAAACTGTACGTGCACTAAGGGTGGACAAGGAGGCCTATGTGCGAGGAATCTGTGAGGGGGTAGAGCATCACCTGTGGACAGGTGATTCTCGTCCCGCTTACAGGGGAATTCGCGCATTACGTTCATCCAAGCCCATCCCTCGGAGCACTGCAGTTCGAGCAGAGAGTGGTAGGCTCTTGACAGAGGAGTCTGAAGTGAAAGGAGGAGTCTGAAGTCTGAAGCCCGCTGGGCCAGTTATTTGAGCGGTTGTACCAGGCTGATCCACCAGCTGTCAAGTTGAACGTCAAGGGTGTTACAATCCCTGTTGCTGACCCTCCAATCAACTGTGGTTCACCTTCGCTTGTGGAAACACGGGCTGTGGTGAACCGGTTGAAATGGAGTAAAGCTCCAGGGATCTGTGGCATCCATGCTGAACTTCTCAAGGCTGGTGGAAATGCTGCACTTTTGTCGTTGTATGCAGTTTTGTGCTCTACCTGGAACACAGGCATCATCCCAACTGACTGGAAGAGGGGCCTTGTTGTCCCTCTCTGGAAAGGGAAGGGTGATCGCCAAGACTACAACAACAACTACCGAGGGGTGACGCTGCTCTCAGTGCCGGGCAAGGTCTTTGCTCGGATAATTCTTGAAAGGGTTCGCCAGCATCTGCTTGAGCACCAGCGTCCAGAGCAGTCAGGCTTTACACCAAAGAGGTCAACAATTGACCATATCCTTGCTCTTCGGGTCCTCACCGAACGCAGACGAGAGTTTCGGCAGGGGCTGCTTGCAGCCTATGTTGATCTCTGCAAAGCATTCGATTCAATGAATCGGGATGCCCTCTGGAGGATTCTTGGTCTTCGTGGGGTGCCACCAAAACTCATCGATCTGATGTCTGAACTTTACTCTGGTACTGAGAGTGCTGTGAAATGTGGTGGTACCATCTCTGACTTATTTCCAGTTGTTACTGGAGTTCGTCAGGGGTGTGTACTGGCCCCCACACTTTTAAGCACTTGTATGGACTGGATCCTTGGGAGGATGTCTGAGAGATCAAGCTGCGGTGCATCGTTTGGGAATATAAAGATCTCGGACCTTGATTTCACAGATGATGCAGTCATCTTTGCAGAGACTTTAGATATCCTTTTGGGGGCCCTCGGGGGTGCTGAATGAGGAGTTGGAGCTGCTGTGATTATGGGTTTCTTTGGTCAAAATTAAGATCCAGGCTTTTGGTGACATCTTGGATGCTGCTCTCCTGTCTGTGCCTGTTTGTGGTGAGGATGTTGAGGTCGTGGAGAGATTCACTTCCCTTGGCAGTGATATTCATGTCTCTGCTGGCTGTGAGTCAGAGGTCAATATACGTCTGGGTCGGGCCTGGGGAGTCATAGATTCAATGGATCATGGGGTGTGGCGCTGCCGGTACCTGTGCGGGAGGACGAAAGTCCGAGTCTTCAGGTCCTTGGGGCTTCCAGTCTTGATCTATGGATGCGAGACTTGGACTCTGACCAAGGATCTGAGACTGAAACTTAATTCCTTTGGTACCAGGTCTCTTCGGAGAATCCTTGGCTATCACTGGTCGGACATTGTGTTCAGCGAGCGGTTGCTGAGAGAGAATCGGATGAGATTTGTTACCTGCTTAGTCCATGAGCATCAGTTGCGGCTGTATGGACATGTGGCTCTTTTTCCTGACTCTGATCCTGCTCACCAGATTCTCTCTCATGGGAGTCTCGTGAGTGGAGGAGGCCAATGGGCCGACCACGTGCCTCGTGGTTGCAGCAGGTTGACCGGCATCAAGGAGATGGGGATGGGCTAGGCATCTGCCTGGGGGATGGCCAGACAGAGGTCCCTGGAGTACCGGTATAAAGTGGACGCAGCGACGCGCTGTTCTGGCACATGCTCCCATACCTGACCTGACACATTTTGATTTACATCTCCACTCAGTGGCACGTGCCTTGTGGTTTTTTTGGTTTGCATTGGCAGGAACAATTGTCTGAGTGGCAGACAGACTTTTGTTCTTTGCAGATTATTCAGTTTTACCGTGTGAGACATAAGCTGTTGCCGATGCTCTACATTATAGCCAGAGGGTATTAAATAAATATTTATTTGTATTTCTCATTTGTTTCATTTTGTTCATGTCGGGACACTGTGGTGTCCAGGCAGGAAGCTGCACTGCAGCACACTCCATATATTCCAGGCAGAGTTATTTCTGGATGCACGGCATGTGGCCCCATCTTCCTTCAGTGAATGTGTTACAAACTGCAAAATTCATTGCTGATAAAAAAGTTTAATCTGCAAGGAAAAAAAAAACACGACATATGAACCGAAGCTTTTCATGCTGTAGTCCTCAACGTTGAATCACTGCAATATATCCAGGAAGTGAGAGAGTTTGTGTATATTGGCTTGTCTTTGTAAGATCCACACTGATTGGTACATCAGTTATGATGTCAGTGGTAATCTGAGCCCCCATTGGTTAACCCACAGTCATCAGTATCTCTGACTCCAATTGGTTGGAGCGGAGTACAGGGTGGTGACACCATTCGCACCAACGACTTAGAGCCGGAGGGAGTGGGGATGCGAATCTCCCATGGCTGATGACTCACCATTTGCATGCATACCTTGGACAGCGGTCTGAGCAACAGCTTTGATGTTTCCATGTTGAAAGAGAATGAGAGACTGTACGAATTCCTTTTGACAATATAATACAGGGTCCATGGAAAGGATGAAGGTTGCTTCCAACATGCATAGATGTGAAACATTCCAACCTCCGCTCAATATCTTTAACATATCTGCATTGTACTGGTCTGCACAGATGGGGCTGGCAATTAAGTGCCGTGCAAAGGCAGAAGAACAAGAAATGGCCGACGGTCCTTGGACATTCCTACATGCTCACACTGCTCGTGTCCTAACTCTCAAGTTCTTTTCTCGAATCGCCAGAGGGACATGCTGTTTGATACGATCAGTCAACCTTTGGTTTGTACCCTGTGTTCTGTCGTCAAAAGGAATTCGTACATTATCTCATTCTCTGCAACGTGGAAACATCAAAGCTGTTGCTGCGACGCTATCAAAGGTATGCATGCAAATGGTGTCGCATCCCCCCTCCTTCCAAGTCGTTGGTGTGAAGTGTGTCACTGCCCTGTACTCTGCTCCAGCCAATCAGAGCCAGAGATACTGATGAATGTGGGCAAACCAATGGGTGCTCAGATTACCATTGACGTCATAACTTATGAACCACTCAGTGTCGATCTTGCACAGCCAACCCTATATACGTACGCTACACTCTCTCACCTCCTGGTTCTCTTGCTGTGATTCAACCTTGAGGAGTACAGCACGAAAAGCTTTGGTTCATGTCGTGTTTGTTTTCTTGTATATTAAAGTTCTGTAGGCCCAAGCATCTGTTCCTGATATAAAAGTGACCACTATACCAGCATGGAATTTTACAGTATGAAATATTTACTGCAGAACGATGATGCAACATGCCGTGAGCTAGAGTTGGCTGCAGCTTCTTCCCTGGACACCACAGAGTCCTGACTTGAACACCATCAAACATATGGATCAGGAACTGCAGAAAAGCAGAACTCCACCAAGCATTTACGCAAGAGCTGCAACAGAATCTACTGTCCATTTGGCAAAATCTGGATCAGGCTGTCACGCAGAACACCATTCATTTGACGCCTTCACATACTCGAGCAATTTATGAAGCCAAAAGCCATGCAATCAGACACTAATATGCTACATTTGGTTGTGTTCATATTATAGATTGCAGAAATAATGTATGATTTAAATCATGGGTATTAATTTTATTCTGGCAGGGCACTCACTGTACATCCATGATTTGCTTGAAAAATTAAGTTGTGACTTGCTGTTGCTTTTTAAGGAATGAACTAAGTTTGATTGCATCTAACCTTTTCCTCACGCCGTTCCCATTTTAATGTAGACATGCTTGATTTACAAAAGTTAATAATCCCACACAATTTGTACAAATGTAACTAATCCCACCCATTATAATCGAGAATTGCACCAAATGTTCGGTCGGCAGATCAATTTGGAAAAATACTGAAGATGTCTTTTGTTCTTTTGGTAATATTTGCATCAATTTAATAATTCGCAGGTATTCTGTCCGTTGTTGTGATGATGCACTATCTTCATGGCTTGTTCTCCATCATCACTCCTCATTAAATTTGTCAGTTGTTCCATTCGGATAGTTTGGAAGCTTTCAGACACTGATTTCAGGATGCGTTACTTGTGCAAAAAAATATCAACTTGAAATAATTGCATATCATTTGATAATTTATTGGAATACTACTTGAAGTCTTCATGAAGGGTTGGGTCAGTCTGCAGTGGCAGACAAGTTGGACAACCGATTTTATGAACCGAAAGTCGATAGAGTGTGTTCATATAGTTTGTCTTCTTGATCATTTGTTTCTACTTCATCAAATTTACCGAATTCCACCCTCTGAGAGGTTGTTTTTTTATTTTACATAATCGGTAACTCTGGCTGTCTTTTCAGACAATGATCTGGGGTTTTAGGGTTCGATTTGTGTTTATGAAGAGCTCGTGGAACACCATCATGACAAACTGGTAACTATATGTATTTGGTGTCTCACTTAAATAATGATTATCATAATGTGTAAATTTGATGAAACGGGTCTAAAAGTTATAACACTTCCTATCTTTTGAGACGCAATCGTAACTGTTGGTATAGCACCAGGATTGCTATCCTGAGATGAAAACAGCACAAACTCACAAGGAAAGGTTCAGGTCTGAGATTTCGACCACCGAGTGGTCTTGATCCCCAAATGAGAGGGGGTGTGAGGGGGAGGGACCCAACATCGTTTCAGCAGGATTGGGGTCTGACCGACCATCATGTTCGGTAATAAACTTTTCTTTCAAAAGAAACCCACCAAACAAACCATCCTATACTGGCTACGTGGAAAATTTGAAAGCCTTCTTTCTTTCTTTTTTTTAAACGATCAATTTGTGATTTTGATTGTCATATGACATAAGGGATTAATAGCATGTAAAGTGAAATGAAGATATAATTTCAAAAACAGCAAGATTGCTGCGTGACATTATTAGTCATTAGAGTTTTGCACAATATTTTAACAGAAAGTGCAACTTCAGTAAATTTCCCAGTAATATCTCTGAAGACGGGTGCATCGTGCCTTTTTTGGTCCATGATTGGCCAAAACTCATATTATATGTGACATCACTTGTGTTCAATCGGCTCAACGATGGGTTGCGAAATATGATGTCACAAAATTCAAGGACGTCAACAGTGAAAAACAAAATAAATCAACAGTACAGTAATTCTAAGTTTTTGAAATGAGCCTTCTGTTTCACTTTACAATAGCTTTTTTTACACTAAAAAGCTGTGTCTATATTTTTTAGTACAGCACCACCATTCTTCAGTATAATGGACCAGCAGAGACAGACAAAAAGCCACAGAGATGAAGACCAGGCAAGCATGAACATTGGAAAAAGTAAATGAGCACAAGAGCTAGAAAGTGGAGAGTGCAGATGATAGGGCCGATGCACTATTGGGAAGTACTTACCTGTGCGGCACATCTCTGTAACCTCACTCTTGGCGAGTGGGCAATGATCGCTGTGGCCACAAGAGCTCCCAGAGTTCCTCTCGGTCTTGCAATAAAGCGGTGACCCAAGCTGTGGTGGCCGTGGAACGTATTTTCTCTTCTTCTTAGGCAACTTTTGTTTGGCCATTGCAAGGGAGTAGTACATAGAGAAGTTGTTGACTATGACTGGAACAGGCATTGCAATGGTGAGTACACCAGACAGGGCACAGAGTGCTCCAACCAACATCCCAGACCATGTCTTAGGGTACATGTCTCCATATCCTAGTGTTGTCATGGTGACCACAGCCCACCAAAAGCCAATAGGGATGTTTTTAAAGTCCGTGTGAACGTTGCTGGTAAGGTCATCGGAGCTGGCCCCCATGCGTTCGGCATAGTATATCATAGTTGCGAAGATGAGTACTCCAAGGGCAAGGAATATAATGAGGAGGAGGAACTCATTGGCGCTCGCCCTCAATGTGTGACCGAGGACCCTGAGGCCCACAAAATGTCGTGTGAGCTTGAAAATCCGGAGGATTCTAACAAAGCGGACAACACGAAGAAATCCCAGCACATCTCGAGCTGCATGGGTAGTTAGTCCTTGCAAGCCAATCTCCAGGTAGAACGGTAGAATGGCAACAAAGTCGATAACATTGAGATAGTTCTTTATGAAGGCGAGCTTGTTGGGGCAGCAAGCAATTCGAACAAGGAACTCAAAGGTGAACCACAAGACACAGACCCCTTCCACAAACATAAGCTTTGGGTCCGTCTTCATTTCAAAAGTATTCTGGGTGCCACTTTTCGACTCCACTGTGCTGTTGACCTTCTTGTTGAATGCCTCATGTGTTTCCAGACAGAATGTCGTGATGGAGACCAGGATGAAGAAAAGTGATGCAAATGCCACAAACTGATGGGTGGGAGGGAATAAAAAAACAGAAGAGATCATTTGCTTGTTCATTCAGGCGAGGTGGATTCATAATTGGCTTAATTAATAATAAAATATTAGTCGATACAGATACAGTTTATGTAAATAATGAAATACATGTTAACATGCAATACTTAAAGTATGCACTGTAACACTTACCACTGTACACCATTCGTAAATGATAAAAGCCACAGACACTTCTCCAATCATACTGTCAGAAAACCTTCTTTTCGTTGTGCTCAAGCGATTGTGCCCATGCAAGACCATGTGACGTGCCATTGTCTTTGGTCACATGACCCAACTTTAAGCGGGAGTGAAGCTCCTCCGGTCGACTTTAGTGTCCGGATATTTTTGTTGATGAACATTTTTATGATTTTTTTTTCTCTGGCATCGTGGCTTCGAGTTCCATCGTCATGTGAAATTTCAACATTTGAGTTACATCATCATGCCTCACACATTGAGGGTGAGCGCATCAACAAAAATACGAAACATGTATATCAAATATCAGTGAGTGGTTAGATAGAGCTACGTACATGTACTAGCGGGGTGTGCTTAAACATTGTGTAAACATACGAACCGTGCTTGCCCATTGTCTCAGGTCGCTCAACAGCATTTGATTTTTCATTTATTTATTTTCATTTTTTTTTCATTGATTTATATTTTCAGTGATGGATGCTTTCTGAGAGTTCTGTGATTTTTCCTGTTGTATTGGCTTTGAAGTCCATAGGCATGCAAAATGACTGTGCTTCCCCATTGTCTTGGGTCGCTCACCTCCATTTTTTTCATTTATTTATTTTAATTTACGGATGATTTGCTCCGGTTCTGTGACTTACCGGTGTATCGGATTCAATGTCCACCGGCATGTAAAACTTCAGCTTTCTACGTCACCCAGAAGGTAAGGTCAGGTCAGGTATGGGAGCATGCGCCGGAGCAGCACGTCACTGCGTCCATCTTCTGCCGGTACTCAAGGGGCCTCCGTCTAGCCATCCCCCAGGCAGATACCTAGCCCATCCCAATCTCCTTGAGATGCTGATCAACCTGCTGCAACAACGAGGCACATGGTTGGCCCATTGGCCAAATCCACTCACCAGGCTCCCATGCTGAGAGAATCTAGTGAGCAGGATCAGCATTAGGAAAACAAGCCACATGTCCGTACAGCTGCAGCTGACGCTCACGGACATTGCAGGTAACAAATCTCATTTGAGTCTCTCTCAGCAACCGCTCGTTGAACACTATGTCCGACCAGCGATAGCCAAGGATTCTCAGAAAAGACCTGGTACCAAAGGAATTAAGTCTCCGTCTAAGACCCTTGGTCAGAGTTGAAGTCTCACATCCGAAGAGCAAGACTCAAAGCACCAAGGACCTGAAGACTCGGACTTTCGTCCTCCCGCACAGGTACCGGCAGCGCCACACCCCATGATCCAGTGAATCCATGACTCCCCAGGCCTGACCCAGACATCTATTGCCCTCTGGCTCACAACTCGCAGAGACATGAATATCACTGCCAAGGTAAGTGAATCTCTCAGTGACCTCGACATCCTCACCACAAACAGGTACAGATAAGATAGCAACATTCAAGATGTCAATGAAAGCCTTGATCTTAGTTTTGACCCAGGATACCAGTAATCCCAGCGGCTCTGACTCCTCATTCACTACTTCGAGGACCCCCAAAAGGATATCCAGAGTCTCCGCAAAGATGACTGCATCATCAGTGAAATCAAGGTCAGAGATCTTGACATTCCAAAACGATGCACCGAAGCTTGATCTCTCCGACATCCTCCCAAGAATACAGTCCATACAAATGCTGAAAAAGTGTGGGGGCCAGTACATACCCCTGACAAACTCCAGTTAACAACTAGAAATAAGTCAGAGATGATATCACCACATCTCACATCACTCTCAGTACCAGAATATAGTTCAGACATCAGATTGATCAGTTTTGCTGGCACCCAACAAAGACCAAGAATCCTCTTGAAGGCATTTCGATTCACTGCATTAAATGCTTTACAGAGATCAACATAGGCTGCAGGCAACCCCTGCCAAAACTCTCGTCTGTGTTTGTTGAGGACCCGAAGAGCAAGGATACGGTCAATTGTTGACTTCTTTGGTGTAAAGCCTGACTGCTCTGGATGCTGGTGCTCAAGCATATGGTGGCGAACCCTATCAAGAATTATCCGAGCAAAGACCTTGCCCAGCACTGAGAGCAGTGTCACCCCTCGGTAGTTGTTGCAGTCCTGGCGATCACGCTTCCCTTTCACAAGAACAGCTCTCAACAAGAACAGCTCAAGAGGAACAATAAGGCCCTCCTCCAGTCAGTTGTGATGATGCCTGTGTTCCAGGCAGAGCACAGAACTGCAGAGCACAGACCACCAACCTTGAGAAGTTCAGCATGGAGGCCACAGAACCTAGTAGCTTTACCCCATTTCAACCAGTTCACCACAGCCTGTGTTTCCACAAATGAAGTTGGATCACAGTTGATTGGAGGGACAGCAATAGGGATAGTAACACTTCTGACATCCAACTCGTCAGCTGGTGGCTCAGCCTGGTACAGCGGGCCTTCACTTCGGACTCCTCTGTTAAGAGCCCACCGCCCTCTGCTCTAAATGCAGTACACCGAGGGACAAGCTTGGAACGCAATGCGCAAATTTCCCTGTAAGCAGGACGAGAATCACTTGACCACAGGTGATGTTCTACCCCCTCACACAATCCTTGCACATAAGTCTCCTTGTTCACCATCAGCACACATACATTTTTACACCTCAACTCCCTGAACAGCTCAGCTTTGCCATTTAGCCTGGCCCTGTGACTCTGATCAATGGTATCCAGTGTCCCTTGAGAGACAAAATTATTCTTCGCCCTACGGTGAGTTCCAAGATGTCCACCAGCAACATCGAGGATGGTGGTCTTCAAGGCACTCCACAATTCTTCAGGATTCCCAGAAGCACTAAGACCCCACAAATCCCCACTCAGCCTTTTTGCAAACTCCTCAGCTGGCCTCTCATCCTTGAGCTTACCAACATCCAGCCTCAGCTGTGATGGTACCATTCTCCCGGATTTTTCTGCAACTTCAGAGTTGCTACAGCAAGCCTGTGGTTGGTATTGTGGAACTGAGCACTACGGTAGACCCTGCAGTTCTGTATCATCCTCCAGTGTTCATCAACGAGCACATGGTCAATCTCCTTTGCCACACCACCAGCATTGGAATACCAAGTCCAGCGATGAGCCTGTGGGCACAGAAACCATGAACCAGTCACCCTAAATCCATGACTTCTTGCAAAGTCAAGGAGCTTAGTGGTATTCTGGTTGATGGTTACAGACCCATGGGGACCAACACATGTCTCATAACCATCGTTCCAGTCGATGCATTGAAATCCCCCAAAACTAGAAGAGTATCTCGGCTGGGGCACTGATCAACCACAGACTCAAGCATGGCATAGAATACATCCTTCAAGGTGAGATCACTTGCCTCAGTCGGAGCATATACAGAGACGAGGGAAACGATGCTCAATCTTTAACATAATCCGGAAGGTACCGATCTTTAATGTCAATTGGTGAGTCAGTATGCCTGGTGATGGCTTAATGGTCCGGGTGGTGGGTTTGGGTCCTGTGTTCAAATCCTGCTCAGCTATTTAATTCATACCAGGTGGGGTTGACTCAGCCTGTCATGTTGCTGGGGTCGGCAAAATGAGTACCAGCTTGCTGGGATGATTGAGCCATTCGAGTATCCTACGTCGGAGTTGCGACCCATCCAGGATTGTGCCCAAGAGCCCAGGAGACTGCTTCAGCAGCACCGATGCTCTGCACAGAGTATGGTCCCCGTGGATGGATGGATGGTGAAACAGTGAGTTAGTCAGTCAGTTAATCAGTGGTTGGAAAGAGCTTTAAATATAAGATACAATTGGCTTTGTATATTCATTGACATTCTGCACATGGAATTTTAACACTGAAATGCAATTGGTTTGATTCCCAACAAATAATTCACCTATGAACGTGATGCCAAAGTGCCAATGGGTAAGCCAAGCTCTGCCCCCTCTCCGCCGATCAGCCAAAGTACCGCTATTTCTTGTTTTAACATCGATTTGATTATGAATTGCAATTTTTTTATTGTGATGTTGACCCAGCACGTGTTAGAACAATGTGGTGGAGCAAATTTTGGGGCAATTGGTCGAGAGTATGGAATTGATTCATTCACAATTCACAGATATTTTTTACCAAAGCTCAAAGAAGTTCACTCCAACCTTGAGAGAAATGCCTGCAACCAAAGGAAGAATCATCAAAAATATGAAGAATCATCAAAAATATGAAGAATCATCAAAAATATGAAGAATCATCAAAAAATGTACTCAAAATTTGTCTTGGAGGTACGTCACTGATTTTGGAACAGCGTGACAAAGGCAGATAACAAGCACCGGGAATGGAATATCACGACAACTTGGAAAATGGTGAGAACGATATTTGTTATTTTGTGAAAGACTGGAATTTTAATTTAGATGTGCAGAGTGTTGACGCAGTTTTTTTTATTTTACCATTTATTCAGACACGAGCAGAGATGCCTGCCATTGCCGGGTCCCTCCTCCCACCACTGCCCCTGTCTCCACCCACCCACGTCACCACTTCTCCTGCATCCTATGCTTCGTCGAGGTTGGCTTTGGGGCTTCCCACTCTCCGGGGAAGTGCACAGTGCAAAAATGTAAGTTATCTCCACAGCTGACTTGTAATACCCTCTGCCATCACCACCACGTGGCGTGACGTGACACACATTTACACAGAGAATTTTTGTTGACCTTCCCTCCCGAAACCCCGCGATGTCCACCACGAGGTCGAACTCGGTCCATCTGCCAAGTTTGGTGGCAATTGGCCCAGTAGTTTTGGTGTGATTAATGTTGTAATGTACTCGATAGACAAGGACGAAGGCTCTGAAGTGGGAACAACAGGTTTAATCTGGACACAGGCACAACACAGCACAGCACAGCATCATAACATGGGTGGGTCACATGACCATGCCCCGGTGCACCCATGAATGCATGCATTATCATAAATGACTGAAACATCTCATCTCCCTCCACCCCCCCTTTTTTTTTTTACAAATCAAGATGCTCAGGAAGCTTCAGACACGAGCTGATCTTCTCAGGGTGAGTGGAGGGATGTCCTTGCCTGCAACTGCTGTGGGCTTCTCAATAAGGGGTACAGGGATGGAAAGGAGTTCAGGTACGTTGATGGGTGAAAAGCTTTCATGAGGAAAAACCTCAGGTTCAAACGCAGATGGTGTCAATACAGGAGTGGGTGACAAAGGCCACTTGAGCCGGTTCAATGTTTGGCTCCCCATCACGTAACCCAAGTTGGTCAACATGTTTACATATGCATCTACCATCACACAACTTCACAAGAAACGTCATTTCACCAATGTTGGCGATAATGATGCCAGAAAACCACTTGATTCCACATCCGGAGTTCAACACGTATACAGGATCATTGATCTGGAAGTTGTGGTATACAGACTTTGGTCGTGATTACGTTTCTGTTGATACTTGTTATTCTCGACCTTGACCGTTACATCCAGGTGGACTAATGATAACCGTGTTGTTAATTCACGACCCATCATAAGCTTGGCAGGTCAGCGGCCCTTGGTTTGATGTGGTCTGGTGCAGTAGTTGAGCAACGCATGAGCTAGATGAGATTGAATGGAGCCTTCCTTGACGTGGATTAGACCATTCTTGATGATCTGAACAGCATATTCAGCTTGACCATTACTGGCAGCTTTATAGGGGGCGATGTGTAGTGCTTCATGCCATTCATTTTACAAAAGTTCTGAAACTCTGAACTCGTAAATGATGATCCATTATCTGATGCAATGGAGTTTGGAATACCATGTTCAGCGAACATGGTACGTAGAGCTTCAATTGTTACAGCAGAGGATGAGGATGGCACCACAAGAGCTTCAATCCATTTGGAGTGGGCATCAACTACGATAAGGAAGAGCTTCCCTTGATATGGACCAGCATGGTCGATGTGTCGTCTGGATCATAGCTTTGATTGCTACGACCACATGGCCAATAAAGACTGTGGCGGTGTCTTGGCATGGGCTTGACAAGTGTAACAATGGCATGCATTGGACTCAATATCACTGTCCAAACCAGGCCACCAAACATGGGCTCGGGCAATCGCTTTCACAGTGACTATGCCTGGATGAGCATTGTGGAGTTCACGGATAATTTTCCTGTGGAGTTTAGGCGGAATTATCACTCAGATACCCCAAAGCAGGCAGTCTGCATCAATAGAGAGCCCATCATTCTGGATGAGGTCCGGTTTCGCCCTTCCGGTAGTGATGCCCACTTACCTGACATAACACAGCGTTAACTTGTGACAAATCTGATTGCAGTTGGTAGCACAAGCAATCTGCTTAGCGGTTACGAGCGCCTCATCGTGAATGACGTAAGCCATGAGATGAATGATCTCGCCAGATTGTGGAGGTTTCTGGGATGGTTACGGGAAGCGGCAAGCAACTGAATCAGCACAGTACATTTCCTTACCCAGGAGGTAAACCAATAAATAATCATAACTGGCAACGCTCAATGTTGTAACACGACCTGATCATGTGGGCAGAATGGCTCTGGTTTCTCCCAGGAGACCTAACAAGGGTTTGTGATCGGTCTCAATAGTAATATGTCTTCCAAAGATATATTGGTGCATCTTTAAGGTGCCCCAGACACACGCTAATGCCTGTCGTTCTACTTGAGCATAGCGTCATTCAGTGTCAGATAGGGTTCGTGATGCATACGAAACAGGCTGGAGATTACCGCTTCCATTTGTTTGCAACAACGCACACCCAATGCCATATGACGAGCTATCACAACTGAGAATAGGTTCCTTGGATGGGTCATAATGGACAAGTAACAGCGATAACGGCCTTGAACGCTCCTGTTTGGACAGCTTCCCATTTCCAGACAACGCCTTTCCTGAGGAGAAGATGCTGAGGCTTGACGGTTGTGCTTAGTTGAGGCAGGAAATTACCAAAGTTGGTCAACATACCCAGGAATGCAGGAAGTTCTGAAATATTTTGTGGCATTGGTGCATTCGCAATTGCTTCAGCTTTGCTCAGAGAGGGTAAAATGCCTTGACGGGAGATTTGATGACCCAGGTATTCAACTTCACGTGCCACAAAGCTACACTTCTCACACCTTAGGTGTAACCCAGCTTGTGACAGATGATTGAGGACTTTGTTTAGATTCTCGAGCTGTTCATGTTGTGACTTGCCAGTCACTAGTATGCCGTCCTGGAATATGACTGTCTTTGGTACAGTTTTCAATAATGTCTCCATCTTGCATTAGAAGATTGGTGCAGCAGAGTGTATGCCAAATGGGCATCTGTTGTACATGTAGAGCCGTTGATGAGTGTTGATGCATGTATATGGCTTGAAATCATCATCCAGTTCCATTTGAGCATAGGCATTGGTCATTTCAAGCTTAGTGAATGTCTGGCCACCCATGAGAGTGGTACACAGATCTTCTGTTTTTGGAAAAGGATAACCATCCAGCTTTGATTCGCGCTTGATCATCGTTTTGTAGTCCCCACAAATGCGCACTGTTCCATCTGCTTTGATTATTGTAACGATAGGTGCTGCCCAGTCGGAGTACTCGACTGGTGAGATTATGCCCTCAATCTGCAGGCGGTCAAGCTCACGTTCAATCATTGATCACATCATGTAGGGCACAGGTCGAGCTCTATGGAACAATGGCTGAGCATCTGCAAAAACATGAATCCTCACTTTGGGCCCTGCAAAGGTGACAACACCATCGCTGAACAGGCCAGGGTACTTGTTGAGCATGGAATCTTATCCAGCATCAGAGTTGGAGACTCTGTTTACGTCACTCCAATTAAGTCTGATTATTCATAGCCAATCTCGGCCTAAGAGGGTTGGTGCTTCTCCGTGCACTATCAGTAGTGGTAGGACATGAGTGCTGTTTCCATATCCTACAGTTACACTGAGCCAACTACAGGAACCACCTCCTTGGTGTATGTTTTCAAGTCAGTAGATACAGGGCGGAGTGCAGGAGCCTTTCTCGGAGGGTAGATGGAGGTGAACTTGCTCTCGCTCATAATTGATCTGGAAACACCGGTATCAACTTCCATCCTCACCAGAATCTTATCGATTGTTACATCAACTATAATTGGAGCATCGGAGCTCTTTGTTCCATCAGAGAAAACCTCACAAAGTTCCTCACTTGACTCTCAGCTGCAGGCTGTGCTCCATGACTTATCATCAACTGTATCAGAGTTCACCCTAATGTGATAAGCAGGAGACAAGTTCTTCGACTTGGACCAAGAACGACGACACTTCAAGTGTCCCCCGCTTACCACAGTTGTCACAGGTATAATTCCTGTTCCGACATTGGCAAGCTTGATGATTACCACCACAACGCTAACAAGTTACCCCAACCTTCCAGGTATATTCAGAAATGTTAGGAGGTGGAGGTGAATTTGGTGGCTTGCTAAAACACTTTTGCTTGTAGCCAAAGGTTACCTTGTTGACCGATGGGTCCTGCTGGATACCTTTTGACTTGTTAGAGATCACACGCAGGCTCTCGGAAGTTTGTATACACGCAGTGGCTTTTTTCACGACTTTAGCTAAATTGGAGTCGGATTCAGTAATGAGTTTCTGCAGAATTGAGTGATTGATGATGATATTGATGATGATTATGAAGAAATCACGCAACATCTCTTCGAGTTTATCTGTAAACTCACAATTTTCGGTGAGTCGGCATAAATCAGCCACGAACTCAGATGCTGACTGAACATCTTGACGATGGTGGGTATAAAATTTATATCTCGAGAAGATCTTACGCGGTTTAGAGTGATAATGTCTTTTCATGAGATTGACGAGCTCTTCATACGACTTGTCAGAAGGTTTGGCTGGGGCAAGAAGATCTTTGAGGCTGTACATCGGGGCGCCACATACGGTCAGTAATACAGCTCGCCGCCTTTCAGCGTCCTCATCGGTGTCCATTTTGTTTGCCACGAAGTACTGCTTCAGACTATCGGTATCGTCTTCCCAATCATCCCCCACTGCGTAATCTTGCAATATGTCGATGCATGAAGACATCCTCGTCGCCACTGGAATGTACTCAATAGACAGGGACGAAGGTTCTGAAGTGGGAACAACAGGTTTAATCTAGACACTGGTACAACACAACACAGCACCGCATCGGAACATGGGCGGGTCACATGACTCTCCCGAACCATGCCCTGGTGCACCCATACATGCATCCATTATCATAAACTACTGATACATCTCAAGTGTTCCACACACAGATTGACATACAGAAAATGACATTTATTAAATAGATTCTGGAAGAAAAAAAAATTAACTTATTAGTTACCCAACATGTGGAACAGAATATATTTATACTCCTGATTTCAATGTGTTAAAGAAAAGACTCGACACAATCAAGTGTTTTACAGTTTTTTTTCTCTTGTGTTATGATTCCGTTGAAATTGTTCTGTAATAAATGTACTGACTCATGTGAAAGGAGACAGTTGACATTTTTCAACATAAACTTTGTAATTTACATTGTTAATTCTTAGAAGCTGCAATATATTGTTACATGGGAGGGGGAGGGTGGGGGATTCATAGTTAAACTGTGGTAAGTGTCGTCTGGTCCGTGTGATTTGAGTATGTTAGATGGTCATATAACAGGGATCTGTCAGAGTCAGTCATTTGTTACATGTGATGCTGAGGAGGCAGCGTCTGTGATTTATGGACAAGGTAAAGATTAATTACAAATGCAAACCTCTTGTTTGTGGGTGAGGCTCGGTGTGGATTTCCCATCACAGAGGCGCAAATGTCACGTGTACAACGAAGCCAACTATGATCTCTCTGGCCAGTGAGTGCCAGCCATTTACCAGCGTAGTGGGCTGTGGAGCCTGAAGGAAAAGATGTACATTTATTTGTATTGGGGCTATGCCATGGGCGATACCTAGCTATCCACCAGGTTAGGAAGACGCTGCCCAGGAGGAAGATGAGAATAGAGTCAACCAGGAGAGGCTCGTGTATGAGAGAATAAAGTAGATGCTCGCGAGTCGACCGGCAGAAAACTCTGTGCATGAGAGTCCACAAGAGAGGCTCAGGAGAGAACGAGGAGAGGCTCGTGTGGAAAGGAGGATGGAGACCTTGCTTGGAGGAGAAGCCTCGTGCAGAATAGACAGAAGCTGGGATCACCAGGGGCCAGGAGGGCCAGGAGGGCCAGGAGGCCTCTGTCTAAAAAGGCCAAAGAGGGTGACGTGGCCTGGTTGAAGGCGTACTCATCGCTGGCCCTGCTCGTGGCTATTTTACTTCATCTGGGCAGCATCATTACTGGCTCTCATTGTGCACCTCATCTCTAAAGCTGGCTGCATTGTGTTGAAATGCATCCACCCGGTGCATCAGAGAAAAAAAGAAGTCCCACCTGCACTATTGTTGTGTTGAATGAAGTGTGATCTGTGGTGCCTAGTGGGTTAGGATTTGAGCTTTTATTTCTCATCCATTGAAACAAGTTCGCATAATCCCATTCTCCTCGTTGTGTGTTTTGACTCGCTCGGTTTGTTCTGTTTATTATAGTGTCTTGTTGAACTTCTTCCCTTTGCTTTTCAATATAAAAAAAATCCTTTAAAAAGTAAGAAAGTGTGTTTGAGCCATCTGCTTTCTGTATGTGATTGCCGTCGATTTTGCTTCATTTGGGCGACCTTGGTGAACAGAACGGTAAAGTTATACTGAACACAGTGCCTTTTAAAGCCATTTTTGATCCATCCATCCAGCATCGGAGTTAATTGGTGTGGACATAACAATATTCATCATAACTGTTTACCTAAAATATGCACGTCTGTTTTTTATCTCTTAAGCCTTGACGTGCACATAATGCTCAACTCATTCATTATTTCCCGAATAGTGTTTCAAAGAAATGTTAATGTTTGGTTTCACAATTTAAAATATAGTATGGGATATATAAATTATTTTAAGTGATGATAATGAACTAACTTTCTGATGTCTTTCTGACTCAATGTAACCTCATTTAGTAATTATAGTGTATGCAGCAGCTGTAGTTGGATTCTGGTTCAATTTTGTTCATAACACAATTTTTCAAAAATATTTGGTTGAAACTGTCCCACTCTTATTCTGTATGTTTGTTTTTATGTTATTTCTCCATGGTTACAAGGTGCACTGTTCTTTGTGTTTTTCTTATGCAGTACTTTCAATTGCAAGTTTGTTAATGGCCATGCACATTTCCTTGATAACACTGTGCATGTGCATTGAATTCAAAAATCCCATTGATAATGTCTCCTTTTAAAATGTTATTTGCACAGCCAGAGAGGCCTGTTCCATTACATAGTCAGAGTTATCTTTGTCATCTGTATAATTGTTGTTTTGTTATTTATGATGACTGGAATGATTTCATTTTAGTCTGCAACACATGCTTTCAAAACATCTTACCATTCAATCAATTTGATCCAGACGACTTTAAAGCGTCTGTCATAGATATGCAATCTGACCATGATGAAAATGTTTACCTGCTGAAAGATTTGTGATTTGAAGCATTTGATTTTTATGATTTTGCTGAAAATGAAGGATTAGACCCTGACAGATATATATTCGCTGATAACATTCGGGACTCACATTATTATTCCACTGACAAATTATTATCAGACCATTTCAGTAATGATACTGGTGAATCTAAGTTCTCTTGTGTACATTTAATTATTGACTTTCCAAAATTTGTTTAATCTTCAATTTGATGTTATAGGCTTTTAGTACATACACAACGCTCGCGAATTCATGTGTGTGTGTATATATATATATATATATATATATATATATATATATATATATATATATATATATATATATATATATATATATATATATATATATATATATATATATATATATATTGGACTTTATTGATTTTCTTAAATGTGATTTAAATAATTCAGCTCAGCATTTCAAAAATACCCTATGTTTAGGAATTTATTTGTGCCTTTGATTACTCTACTCACAAGCATTAGAAGTATGACAGCCACTTTGATTGATAGTATGATAATAGACCAATATTCATAGGCTTATTGCATTGTGATGTCACTGACTAGCTATCGACCCATCTTTCAAATTAGGTCATTGCACTATAAAATTACACCGAGTGGAGATACAATGATGTTTTTTTTTAACCGAATAATTTATTTAGAACGTAATATTATTTTACAGAACGATTTGAGAAATAGTAATTGGGATGATATTTTCTTATTAAAAGACCCCAATGAAGTATATGGTTTGTTTGAATACAAGTTGCTTATCTTGCATGAGAAATATCTTCCACTTTGTAATGTTAAAGATAGAAAGTGAAAGTTAAAACCATGGATCACGTTTGGGTTACTATAATCGACTGGATCTAAAAATAGACTAAACAATATTGTTGCAGTTCTGCAAAACCGCATGCCTCTAAGGCAATGGCACCAAACATACAGTGATCCCCAGGCAGTTATTTAATTGGCATTTAGTTAGTGCCCCCCCCCCTTCATGTCGAGTGGGTTAACGGGAAGAAGTGTGTTGCATGGGTCTCATAGTTGGGTCTAATAAATATCTGATTCATACTCTGACCCCTAATCTCACCCTTTTCTTTGAGCCATAGAACATAACAAGCATGCAAGCACACACGGCATTCAATAGACAATTGTTTAAAAGCACATCACAATGCCTCCCTTGGCTCACATCATCCCCATCCCCGCTGCACACAAAACAACCCACACAGAGGAATTTGTGTGGCATTATTTAATTCAAATCTGCACGCCAATTCCCAACTGGCACCTCACCTTACTCCGCACCTCACTCACCAAATCTCACCACTTTGACCACAAATTCCTCCCACACAGGAAAAATATTCCCGCACCTCCTCGTACCGCTGCATCGCAACAATTCGCCACTCTATTTTGAGGAGCACCGCATGGCGTCGAATTGTCTTCGGCACTGCGCGATGCTCGACCACGCAACAGATGCTAATAGCCCCACCCTATCTCACTGGGAAAGTCCTGGATGAGCGTCCGGAATTGTTGCAACCCTCATCCAGCCTTCAGACCACGGGAAGACCGGGGGCAATGAGGAGGGGTCGCGGGAAGTGCGATCCGGGAGTTTAGTTCGGATCCCAGGTTTTTTTGGCTCATGAATGAGCCTGTGGCTGGTGGAGAAAGTCCGCTGGCATCCGACATACAGACTACATTCAGTGCCCATTCAGAGCCAGGGTACCGGCTTGGGGAGCATGCCCCCATGTTAAATCAGGATCTCCGAGCCATGCCAAAGCTGGTAGGCATCTGAGCCGGTTTCTGGTCCCAGAGCCTGGCGGGGTGTGGCTCGGGCTGCTGTGGCGCAGTAGTGGAGCAGGATTTGGGCCACAGTGCATCGCTTTCTGGTCCTCTCCCCACCCTTCACCTGAGGCTTATAAAAGGGGGTAGCGCTGAGCCGTTAGAACGTGCTTCTTCCAAGAGAGCTTCTTCTTCGAGAACCTTATCCGAGTGTGACTGCCATCCTTCGAGACCCCCTGCCATGCTGTCGACGTTCCGGGGTGTTCGCTGGTCTGTGAGCCATTTACTGGTCTAGAGGAACGGAGAGGAACCCTGGGGGAGCGTGCAGTCCGAACTCCATCCAGTCCAGGTGCAGTGTGTAGCGAAAGGCCAGACCAGCAATGCCACCCATGAAATACTGCTATTCCTTACACATTCTTTCTCTCTTCAGACTCGTCTACTGTGGTTGCACAAAGAGTATCAGTGAGGGCAATGCCTGACCAAATGTCATTTTCAGAGATCCCTGTCCATTCTTCATCTAAAGCACTGACACCACACCCACTCACACCTCTTCACCATGCACCAAGACACCCCTTTCATTTTTTACTTGCAACCATCCTCAACTTCCCTGCACTTTGGACCAGCACGTACCCGTGTGTTCATGCCAAGTAAGCAAGAAGGTCGCCAATGCCTCAACTTCTCTTATCTCTCTCCCCTTCTGTGGAATTGACCTGATGGCACATATAATGTTAATATAAGTAAGATTGTGTAAGCTCGATAGATCGGGGTAACTCTGCTCTTTGTCGCTTTGCTATTTTATGTGTCTTTTGCCCACCACACGCATACTGTACTGTATATATATATATATATATATATATATATATATATATATATATATATATATATATATATATATATATATATATATATATATATATATATATATATATATATATATAGTTATGGATCCAGGGTTTGAGGCTCGCCATGAGGGGAAACACTTGGGTCCCTCCCGAATGCCCGGTCCTGAGGCCGCCAGCCACAGATAACTCTACGCACCGGCGGGTTGCTAAGCCACCCAGTCCAGGCGCAGTGTGGAGTACTGCCAATCTGAACACCGATTGGTACTGCCAATCCTAGCAGGGTGACACAACTTCATGTGATACCTTACCTGTGGACAGCTGAAATAAGGGGGGGGGTCTCATGCCCTCAGTGCACACCCGGATTACTGCCAAGCGATACAGTGAGTGTGCGCTGGCTAACGAGAGCAAATTAGTGGGGCAGAACTTCCCACCTTGCACTAAAGTGTAGACCATGCTGGACCAATGGAGAAAAAAGACATAACGAGATGGGTACATTTGTAACATAAGCAATTTAATGAAACAAAAAAGGCTAAATTCACAAGCAGGTAAAAAGGTATGCAAATATCTACAAAGAGGCAAGACACGACACAGAGCAGACTTGCACTGATAATAAACTTCTACAATCTTATCTTTAATCTAACATAGCAGGTGCCATCAGACAAACCCAAGGAAATTAGAGAGCACAGAAAGAAGAGAGGCAGTTTGAGGTGTTTTCGACCTTTCAATACCTGGTGTGGCGGATGGGCACATGCTTCCCAGTCACTTAGGAGGGGGAGGAGGGAAAAAAACTGGGAGTGTCTATGGTGAGTGAGTGGGAGGTGTAAATGAGTTGCAAATGTAGTGCAGAAGAGGAAGAGTGAAGGATTGCGTATCTGTCGTTGCTGTTTTAGTATTGTGCATCCACAGCAGACAAGACAAGATGGGAGTGGCAGAATGTGGGAGGAGATAGCTTACATGGCATTGAGAACGTCTGTAAATGTAAATGCTGACGGAGACTGAGCAGAATGAAGACTGGCTGCGGAACTAAGCTGGCGAAGAGGAACGAGGATGAAGCAGAGCGCAGATGACTTGGCAATGACACGGCAACCCCTCGGCAATGACTCGGTGACTCCTCTCTCGACTCTTTTGCAGCTGTTTTATAGAGCCGAGGTAAAGGAGGAGCCAAAAATCGGATCAAAATACCCTTTGGGCATATCTGAGCGCTCATGTTGGCATGCACATGCCTCCCTGAGAAGTAGCCCCAACCTGTCGGACTCCGAAGCAAAAAAATGGCCTCATTTACCCAAAAACTCGGCCATGCAACGGAGCTTAAAGATTAACATGGGCTGCGGGTTTTTGGGAGTGCTCCCTGGCCATGATCGTGCTCTGGCCTCCAAATGAGGGTTGCTATTTAGTGAAGCAACCAGGGATACACAGATGACATTGAATGGACCTCAGTGCATACTTGCGCTTTGAGTTACATGGCAATATGTTCCGGCTCGTAGACTCCGTAATGTGCTGCATTTCCTGGCATCCCAAAGGACAGCAGTGAGCATCCTGGGTGCCGACTGTGGTCACGGTGCCTCGACACTGTTGTGGTGAGGTGGGTGAAGTGCTGTGGAGTTCGTGGTAAGGACGTCGAAGCGTTGGGAACAGTTGAAGTGGTTGTGGTGAGGAGTCTGAAGTGGTTATAGTGGTTGTGGCGAGGAGGTCGAGCATACGATACTGTGTGGATTTTTAGGAAGGTGTTGTGGTGATTTGTATGAAGGTTGTAGCATCATGGTCAGTACGGTAAGTGTCTGAAGTAAACCATCCCATTGGAGAATGGTGTGCAATTTGAACAGGGAAATGGCGCACAAATGCTAATGAGGCTGTCGCTGTGCGGTCTGGTCTGTGGCATGCATGCATACGTGAATGAGAGGTTGTGTGTGTATGAAATAAAGTAAAATCAAACAGATGAAAGAATAGCAAATGGAATTAAAGACCTAACTAAAAGCCCTACGCAACGTACCTTGTTCCATATACCCACTAGACATAATGGAAATGCTAACTGAATGAATATGAATGAAATAACTGTCTCAGTACCACTATATGTTGGGTGTCATTGCCTTGTAGGAGTACTGGCTTTGCAAAACTGCAACACTAATATATATATATATATATATATATATATATATATATATATATATATATATATATGTAATTTTTCATTTTTCTACTATGATGCAAAAGTAAACTTAAACTTTGTATTGAAATCAAATACTGTATACGTTTCTGAAAAAGAAAATGTTAATTTAACCCAATTTATACACAACATACCTTGACATAAATGATTAGCAATTATGTCCACCCTTTTCCTTCAAAACCATCTCAATTATTTCAGGTAAACTTTGAAATTATTTTGTTATAAACTTTTGTGGAATGGTGTTCCACACCTCCTCCATGATCTTCCAAAGATCATGAATACCTTCAGCTCCTCGGGATGAATCGGTGTTCTCTGGAGCTTACACACGATGGTCGGCTATAAAGCTGTTCGAGCACACTCAGCACCTTAGATTTCCACCGGGAAAGGTGCATTTGTTGATGCAAAAAATCGTTTCCAATGAGGACACAGTGAGAGAATGCTCTATTAATAGCATAGCTTTGGCGTTCCAGTTTACAATGTGTAAGAACAGCACATAAATAAACCTCAAATTTCATTACAATCGATTAGACACAAAAGGAAATATTTCTGTAAGCTCTGCAATTATTTTAATGAATTTGTTGGTCGAATGATTAATGCAAAAACGTGTAGCATCTTGGCTTACAGTTGAAACTTGCAGCCGCATTAACTAGCACAAGTGAACATACATGGACAGAAAATTTGGCCCATCGTGCCTGTGTTGTATCAATAACACAATATATTTAACTTTAGTAATACATGTTAAAATTAAAACGTGACTGCTGGCCTTTGTCGCAGTCTGTGAAACCTATAACAGCACACTGCAAACATGGAGCGTGTCAGCTGCTGCACTTTGATCTGCAGCGTCGGTCGGCCCACATAGGCCGACACGTAGAAGCCTTTTTTAATGCCAGCCCACCACGTTGGGAAGTGAATCTATGCATGGATGTGTTTCTCTCTCACTGGCCTTTTCTGTTGAGAGATATCTTTTAAAAACATAATATAAAGCTAAGGACAAAAAGCTATACAGTTAAACTAATACACATGCATCTTGGTGCGAAGGCCTCAGCTCATGGGAATACAAAAATATAATTCTAACCCACAGGCCAAAAATGCACGGCCATACAATAAATGGTTTAAGTTTGGGGACTGCTACCAGGTATTACTGTTAAGAAAAGTCTTTTTTAAAGAAAAAAAAAAAAGGAAAAAGAAAAAACAAAATATTATAACAAAGAAAAAGCACATGTACTTTTGGCCCCAAGACCAAAGCACATAATCAAACAAAGCTTGTCAAACTAATACACATGCATCTTGGCCAAAGGCTAACCACTCCCCAAACCACTTATGGTCATCCCCAAACATACATCCTAGCTCACAGGACCAAAATACATGACTATACCATAAATGTTATCTATTTGTGGACCACTCATCATTGTGACATTGCCTTTTTTACATGAAAAAGGCAGAAAAAAAATAATCAAACTTTGTAACAAAGCGAGGGACGTGCACTCCGGCCCGAAGGCCAAAGTACACAGTCCAAAAAAGCTTGTCAAATTTGTGTATGCACACACTTCTGCCTGAAGGCCGAAGCACATGGTCAAACAAACCCATGTATCCTCGCCCACAAGACTAGAATGCATGGTCAAACAAAACTTTGGGATCCATGGGCCTTCAGCTAGAGTGGACTCCCCCTCCCTCCCATCCCCCAAGGGTTGAGTTAGCAAGCCACCCCATGAAGAATTTGGATATAATAGTATCTAATCAGTGGAATATTGACTTTAAACACCTGTGCCAAACCAACACTTGATGCATGGACCCTGACCAATAGGGGGCACCTGCTATGTTTAGGCATCCGCTATGCAGTTAACAAGGATTTTGAGTTGTAGCCAGGAAATGTTATTAATAGGTAAAATGGAACTTCAAGCTTTAGTTGCATTCGGTGGAAAACAAATGCCCACAGCTAAAAGCAGTGTCAACTGCTGCACTGATACCTGCTACTACTACTACCATGATTATACCATTCATGGAATAATCATGCATCAGTCAGCCGACATTGGCTTTAGAAGCCCTTCTTTGGCAATACAAACCGACCTTTGGGAAAGCGGTAGGCTTTGGGAAATGTCTGGCAGGCACCCCCTGTTGATCAGGACCCTTGCAACATGTGTTAGTGTGGCTCTGGTATTTTGCTTGGAGGTCAATGCATCAATGTGCGTGTCATCCATCATTAGAATGTCAAGCCAGATGACCTGCCAGCACTGACGGGAAATGTACATTCAGGATCCCACACTGTCTTTTCAAAAGAGTAGTCGAGTTACTGCCAGCACCCTCAACAAATTTCAAATTCCTGTCGAAACTCTGTTGGTGACTCATACTTGGCAAGCATGTGAACATGCCAATACCTCCAACATGAGTTGAGGGAGACCTTTGTCCTACAGTGTCATGAAAACGGGCTGAAAATACATAAATGTAACATATTATTTTGTTTGTGGGGGAGGGAGAGGATAAATATTTAGTTAGAAGGCCTTAACCACTATTTGTATTACATGTATAATAATCAGACTTTGGGACTTTTGGATGCTAAACTGACACACAGACACTGGATCTTATTATACTTACTATAATTCAAGGAACGTTGTGTGTGTGTGTGTGTGTGTGTGTGTGTGTGTGTGTGTGTGTGTGTGTGTGTGTGTGTGTGTGTGTGTGTGTGTGTGTGTGTGTGTGTGTGTGTGTGTGTGTGTGTGTGTGTGTGTGTGTGTGTGTGTGTGTGTGTGTGTGTGTGTGGCTACTACTCCTACAGTTCTGGGCTGATTACATCCAGACTTGCTACAAAGGATCAGCATGACCCCAGTTTGTGCATTGGGGCATTTTTTATCTTTGTCGGTCGTTTGTTGCTTTTGGGAGGGGGGAGGGGTGACGCATATTTTCTATGTAAATGTGTATCGTGTAGCGCCACTCTTGGTGGGAGAGAGTATTACAAGTCCTCACCCTTTACAGTGCAGTATTCTTGTCCCCCTATTTTCCAGTGCAGTGAGGCGTTTTGAATTACATAGTGAGTGGTATTTTGAATTATACATTTGAATTACGATAATAACATCACCCACCATCCCCCTCCCCCCCCCAGCCACTCCCATAGGGATCAGGTGCTTCTGGTATAGATAAAACACCCTGGTGATGTTTGTGCTTGCCACACTGTTTTCATCCTGCTCTTCTCCATCTACATCTCCACCCCCAGTATTATATAGACAAACATTGGGATGTATTGCCATGAAAGTAACCCATGACATTTTAGTTTGCCATCTCCGCAAAGGGTGCTCATATTAGGAGTAGTCATTGTCATTCATACGAGCCATCAGTTCTTGCAGAGCCGCGGCATTGCCGCTGATGCTGTGCCTTCTAGGTTACAGCACGAATTTGGAATTTGGCCAGGGTGCTGGCGATAGCTCGCCGAGTCTTAGCGAAAGATATCATGGGATTTTAATGTCCAACAACCAATGCTGTATAATATGAGTTGCACTCTCTCAAAAATCAGGTCAGCAAGATGAACCTTTGGGATGAAAAACGAAAAACCAGGACCATAGCTATGGTTTTGTGACGTTCAGCTTTCACACATTGTGATGATCACAAATTACCATCCTCATGTTACTTAGCTCCGTGTTATTAATGCAGATTTGTGCAACATTTCAGCTGCTTACAGTCATAATTCTCGAATATGCATGCACGCACCATAGTGATAATTTCCCATGAGAAACTCACAAATGAACAACAGAGATTTTGTAGTAACACTGACAAATGCCTGAGAGATCGATCTGCACACAGTGTATCATCATCAAAGCACTTGGCACCTTAAGTCTGACTGTTGATGGATAACTAATGAATTACAAGAATTAACTTTGTTAAAGCGACTGAAATGCTCAAAGAAAGAACCACAAACATTCGTGGCTGGAATAACTTGGATAATAGATAAACTAGAACAGCACTCGATAGAGCGCATACCTCTGCCAGGCTGAACAGTTTACGTTTTGTATCCCACTGAGACGCCGGATCTGCAACTGGATCTTCCCCAAAATATAATCAATTCGTCCTTGTCACAGATCCAACCTGTCCACCAAATGTCGTCCGAATCCGTCCATAACTTCTTGAGATATCCTGCTCACAGACAAACGAACAGACAGATGGGGGTGAAAAACATAACCACTGTCCACCTTAGGTAGTGAAGGTAATAATACATTATGATAGATCTCATTGCAATTTTGTCTTCTTTTGTAAAAGTAAATGTTCCAGTGCAACATATCATTTTTCAGGTTTTCAAATGACAGGCCTGGCCATCCGGTTCGTGAAAGACTCAGATCAAAAACTTTTCGCAGCTGACCCCACAATAGGTTGGGAATAATTGGAGCCTTTAAATAAGTCATATTGGGCACAAAATCCTTTGTGAAGAGTTGGTGAGCTATTGCCAGTACCCTGGCCAAATTCCAAATTCCTGCTCTCACCAACAGGGATGATGATGATGATGATGATGATGATGATGATTGATGCACAAAAAATGCCACGATTTAGGAAGGATTACAGAGAGGTATGGGTGGGGGTTTAAGGGGGGAGGGTGGAGGTAGCATTCATAATTTAGCATAAAACAGTGTTGCAAAAATTATAATCATCATCATCAGACTAAAATATGCAATTTGGTTGCTGTCTG
This sequence comes from Eptatretus burgeri, assembly GCF_056783735.1. NCBI lineage: Eukaryota > Metazoa > Chordata > Myxini > Myxiniformes > Myxinidae > Eptatretus > Eptatretus burgeri. The sequence continues at coordinate 40,509,703 of NC_140963.1, read as the reverse complement.
TTTTTTGACCATGATACATTCGGTCGTTACTTATCTAATCTCAACCAAACTTAACAGAATGACTTAGGGTCACATGATGGAAGTTGTCGTGACTTCATTTCCCCCTTCCCCAAGGGGGTGTTCTGCCTTGGGTGAAATGCATGTTAAGCTGTATATCCGCATTAAGACAGCTACAACCGTGGCGTTTTTCCAAGGCCACTTCTAAGAAAAACACGAATGATAATTTAGGATAATATTAATGTTATTATAAAATAATACTAACACTAATAATATCCCTTCTCCCCAAGGGGGTTTTCCTCCTTGAACAAACTCCTTGTTAACATGTATAAATAGATTATTGTGACGTTTTGTGAGGCAAGCCCCAAGAAGAAGGCGGGGAGGCAAAAGAGGCCGATCAGAGCAAAAAAAAAAATAGGGCAATACCCCTGGTAGAGGCTGGATAAGAAAACCAGGGAACTACTGGTGTGTGTGGATAATCCACAAAATATTTAAAGGAGAAGAAAGTAAATACCTATGGGTTTTTTTTTAATGCCATGAACAAACTTTGGTACATCACGGGTGATTATGGTTGTGGTGAAGTTTCATCAAAATTGTGTGTGTAGTTTCTGAGAAGAGAGAAAATACCTATTTTGGGGGGCAACCCCACCTATGAAATCCCCTAAGATCCTGCTTTTTCTTATGCCGTGAACAAACTTGAGTACATCACGGGTGATGAAGGTTGTGGTCATGTTTCATGGAAATTGTTGGTGTAGTTTCAGAGAAGAAGTTATATCCCTGTGTCATAAGAGGTGACCAGGGTTGCATCAGGAAGGGCATCCGGCGTAAAACATGTGCCAAATCACTATGCGGATCATAAGGATGATCCACTGTGGCGACCCCTAACGGGAGCAGCCGAAAGAAGAAGAGTTTCAGAGAAGTTCCAAATGTTTGTTGATGGACAGACAGATGGACGAGGCGCCAGCCCATAAGCTCCCCAGAACTATGTTCCTAGTGAGCTAAAATATTATAAACCACAAACATGTATGATTGCCTTTTTAAACAGTCGCTACTGCTGTTTAACACGAAACTGAAAGAAATCTGGAGGAATCCCAACATCCTTGAGGCATTCTATGCTTATCATACCCACCACAGAATAACGGACCAAAGACTAAATATACTCTCATCGATATAGCCCAGAGAGGACAATAACGTGACCCTTCCTGTCGCTCCCTTAGTGAGTGGGTATATTAAAAAAAAAAATTACCGTTTTTACAGCCATTTCTCCCTGCTGTGCAGGGGTTGGGCTTTTTCTTGAGGCAATGTATTATGGCCGGATGCCCTTCCTGACGCCAACCCTGGTCGCCTCTTACGACACACAGGATATGGTACACCTATTCTCACCGGGGCATACACCAGGACCAGTACACTGGTACTCATTTCGCCAACCTCAGAAGGATGACAGGCTGAGTCAACCCCCTGGTGTTAATTCATCAGCCAACGGGGCTTGAACTCAGGACCCTGGGATCCCAAGCCACCACCATAACCACTAAGCCAACACCAGGCTTGGAGTGGGTATATTGGTGCAATGAAATAAGGAAAACCTTTCGCCATTGGTACTTATAAACGTTTTTATTGGTGGATAAGTCAGAGCAACTATCATTATACTGTACAATATGAACCTTCTTTTCAGATACATCAGATAATGATCAAATTACATATAATATTTCTCCAGTTTTCAAATATGATTTCCCTTCAAGTGGCGTTTGAATGCTTCCTAGTCTACAACCTCCATGGAGATCCCACGAGACTCCATAAAATTGATCAGCCTTCACAAGAACGGCAGATCAAATAATACACACAAAAATAGGTCTGCGAGTCCTGAAGCTCACCTGCATCAGGAGCAACAGTCATTCAAGCCCCACGCAAACCCCTCCCCCCCACTCCCCCCACCCCCCAGACTGCAATTTTTTAAAATTCCGTGAACAAACTTTAGTACATCACGGGTGATGAAGATTGTGGTCAAGTTTCATCAAAATCGTGTGTGTAGTTTTGGAGAAGAGAGCAAATACCTATTTTGGGGGCTCGACCACCCCCCCCCCCATGAACCCACTAATGAGCACAGATTTTGATGCGGTCAATACACCTTCGTTTGGCATCAGATATGAAGCTTGTGGCCAATTTCATCAAAATCAAGTGTTTGGTTCAAGCGATAATGACTGAAGTGTTTACGGACTGACCGACTCACCTACGGACATTGCTCGATCACATAAGCTCACTGCATAAGGACGAAAGTCCAGGTGAGCTAAAAATTGTCCAATAATGAGGAGAGGAAGAAGAAGCACAGCAGTCCATAATTAAGTAGAATTCACATACAAATGAAAAACAAATCTGCATGATCATTTGAGATTATTTTCGATTTCATCTTTTGTTCACAAAAATGCACAGCAGTCATTGGTCAAGCTCTCACGGTCACGACCTGATCAGTGGGCTCAATTACTGGCACGTACATTTAAGGAGTTGCACCTCATTCCATGGTGACGTGTGTGTGTGTGTGTGTGTGTGTGTGTGTGTGTGTGTGTGTGTGTGTGTGTGTGTGTGTGTGTGTGTGTGTGTGTGTGTGTGTGTGTGTGTGTGTGTGTGTTCCACTACGATCATTCCTTGGATCATTGTATTACAAAATAAAAAAAAACAGAAGCAGAGAGAATATGAGTACCTACCTGTTCAGCAGTGAAAATAACAAGATTATCCACCCTGGCATTAAATCAGGAAGGAGAAATGATATGAGAATTTTACTGGATTTCCTGGGGGTCACTGGTTTTAAGTCACTGTCACCCAAATCACCCAAATCGGGTTACTGCTTGAGTGCAACTGGGAAGTGACGCAAGCAGGCAAATGAAAGCCAAACACTATGATGTCATTTGGGATGACTTGGCTCCCCAATATTACTCTTATTGGAATTCATCCAATGCATTTCCTTTCCCGTGCCAAAAGTGCAATTTATTGTCGGATAAAAGAGCAAGGAAGAATGGCATAATTAGTCTTCCAACAGGTAGCTGGCAGACTCGACCATCTCCTTTCAGCAGTAACATCGATTCTCATTTGATGATCTCAAGCGCCGGTAAATAATTTCGATTTGGACTCGACGATCGGAACAGCACGCGATGGGAAGATTTGTCTCGATTAGCGCGGCGTGGCTCGGTCACCTCAACCGGATTGTCCGCGTTGTAATGATTGTTTCTCCAAACCCGACACTGGACTTGGTTAAATGTAGGGATGTGTCGCTTTCCTTACCTGCTTTTCAAAATTATTGTTCAGGTGAACAATCCATGGGATTCAGGTGTGCAATCACCATGATTATCTGCGCACTACACACAATCATTGATGCCTTGTTTAATATCCTGAACACACATAGTCTTTATACATAGCATGTACATTAATTTCCTGTTTGAGTGACATGGTATAACTTGATGGATATATTGGGCTGAGAGTTAGATTGGAATTATCCGAACGAGGCATATTAAATGGTCCGGACATTGGACTCGATTCATGGGGTTTTTGAAACTTTCTTAGAGTGCCAGCACGGACGTTGAACTCCTCCGAAAGAGACCTGGGATTTGACATATAAAAGCAAGTTGGTGGATCAAAGGAACAGCTGGCTTAAAGACCGATCCCCCCCCCCCCAACCACCTCCACAACACTGCATGTTGAGGGATAGCAAGATGCAGTCAACATTTCTACAAGAGCAAGTAATAAAACTCATTGCAAGACTTATGGAGCTCTAATCCATTGCATGCAACACCTAGAGCAGTCATTATCCCAATTAACATCAGCATCGGTCCGATCTAGTTAACTGCAGACCACTTGTTAGCATGAGAACACCTTGCAAAGATGAGAAACCACTAGGTTGATGAATTCTTTCACATTCTTTACAATTCACCGATATAAAACACACCACGTCTGGGGTGACGACCGCAAATGTGGAGAACACAAACCACCAACATTTGTTGTGTGATGAAATTACGTCACAGTATCAAACCTACCATTTGGGTTGTGTATAATGAGTTAACCACGCTGTCTCATTAGACCACCACCTCGAGTCGGCGGCTCAGCCCACGACTCAAACGTTCATCCCCAACATAGGTCAACAATGCACAATATATGTATGAATTAAAAGGTTTTGTGACGGCACTGGCTTCACCGTCTCGACCCTCGTACATCACAAACAGGAACTAGGCACATGCATCTCAAACAGCTGAGCACAAAATATGGCATCGGAACCTCGACAGATTAAAACCCAACCAGCATTCACAAATGTTTCACAATGGTCAGCAATCAATCGCATGAAGACATTTTCACCATTGATATATATATATATATATATATATATATATATATATATATATATATATATATATATATATATATATATATATATTAATCTCGGATGTGTACGCTGAGTAGTAGTAGTAGTAGTACTGTGTGTGTATATATATTTGACACCTCCCACACTCCCCGAGCCGAAGAAGCTGCGTAACACAATCCAGGAAGACCTACACAAGGTAAGTGCTATGCTGTTTCGAACTCTTCCCAGAGTTCCTCAACAAGGGTATAAAAATGTTCACACGTAGCACACACATGAGAATCCCAATGCAATACACCCCCTCAGCTACCAGACCGCCAGTCTTCTTGGGTTGCTTTACGCAGTTTCCTCGGCTCGAGGAGTGTGGGAGTGGTCAATTATTTACATAATCCTAGCCACTTGGGTTTGGTTGATTAGGTGAGAGCTGATTGGCTATTCCCTCCATTCACAGGTGAGAGATTTGGCTGGGTCATATATGTATATATATATATATATATATATATATATATATATATATATATATATATATATATATATATATATATATATATATATATATATTGTTACGGCTGTGGAAATTCGCAATCCACCATTCAGGGTCCGTAGGTGAGATATCTCGAAGTACATGTGTAGTTAGCCCAAACCCGTTGTATAGGGGAAATTTATGTGATCCATTCGGTCTGCGATCCTTTGAGTTAGGCGTTTTTCTTTTTCTATCTTTTAGTTCAAACACACAACATTTCAACAACCACACCATCCCCATCACAGCGCCAACCACACTGCAACCGCACCACCTCCACCATCTACGCTACCACATCTTCGCCACTCGCCATTCAACAGGCTCCGTGCGGTTATGATCTCCGCGGAGGAACAAACAAAAACCAACAAGGATGCTCGGTGGGCTTTTCCCGCCTGTTTTTCCCGACTGACTTCCCCGCGCTTTGGAGTGGAGGAAGAGCGATGCAGGTCAGAGGTCATGTAAAGGTGGGGCCTCTTTTTGGGGGAATAATTCTCTGGCTCCGAGCCAAAAACTGACTCCCTCAGCCCTCGGACGGAGCGGGGTGGAGGGAAAGCGTGAGGAAACGCCCTTTTTGGGGAATCCTCTCGAAGGAAGGTGGAGCCGAGAACGGGGCGGGGCGAAGGGCGGAGCCCCGGGCGATAAAAGACGGACACGGGCGGGCGCAAAGAGCGCTTTTTCTTCCTCTTCGTCTTGGCTGGGGGTTCGGTTGGTTTTTGTGGAGCGTTGGTCTTCAGGAAGAAGTCCTGTGCCCGCGCCTTGTCGAGCGGCCCTGTCACGAAGGCACGGACGGGAGACGCGGCGGCGCCCGTTGCGAGGTGGACCTGTGCGTCCAGACGGGGAGTGCCGGAGAGGGTTCGCCGGCCGTGAGAGAGGTCGGGGCCGGGCGCGACCACGCTGACGGTCGCGGGAGAGGGACTCACCAGCCAAAGGGAAGTCGCAACTTCTTTCTTTCTTTTCTTTGGGGTTTTTGTATGGATCTTGTGGCGCCGTGTCTCGTAAAGTAGAACTGTTTAAGTGTTGCCGTGTGTACGCATATTCGGTTGTAGCTCTGCATCGTTTCTTTTGTTTTAATTGCTTTATGTGCATTTTGATTGTGTATTGCTGTAAATACGTGCCTTACGTGCTTGTCTGTGTGTGCGTGTGAATAAAATGCTTGCTTGTTGAACTGTGCCCGTTTCGCTTTGTCTTTTCTCTATTGACCCTCCATCTTGCATCACGGAAAGGCGTTCGTAGTAGGTGCAACATCCCAGTAATTAATCGGAACCGTCAAGGCCGACGATAACACTGCTCGGTTATCACTGTAGCACGGAATGGACCGCTAAAGCGGTTCGTGTCTGGAGTCGGCCTGTGGCGTGGTACGATCGCCCGGTCGACCATCTGCGCAGGTACTTAGGTAGATCGAATTTGGCGAGCAACCCTATCCTGCACGGGTGGGCAATTGGCACGGTCGTGGTGGGGTTAAACCCCCACCCGTGACTAGCTCCCGGCGTTGTTCCGAGAGGGTCACGACAGAATTGTCCGTCCGGTGGGCGACGTGCTGCGATTCGAGTGACGCGGCCGTCCGCACGCGAATTCGCGACTATATATATATATATATATATATATATATATATGTATATATGTATATATATATATATATATATATATATATATATATATATATATATATATATATATGTTGTTGCGGATTCGGCCCGCCGGCGTGCGAACGGCCACGTAACTCGAATCGCGGCACGTCGCCCACCGGACGGACAATCCAGTCGTGACCCTCTCGGACTAACGCCGGGAACTAGTCACGGGTGGACCTTTCGGTCTCACCACGATCGTGCCAATCGGCCCCCGCGTGGGATAGGGTTGCTCGCCAAATTCGACCTACCTAAGTACCCACACGGAGGGTAGACCGGGCGATCGCACCTCGCCGCAGGTCGACTTCAGACACGGGCCACTTTAAGCGACCCGTTTCCGTACTATCGGGATAACCGAGCGGTGTTATTCGTCGGCCTCGACGGTTCGATTAATTATCGGGCGTTTTAGCCCACGACCAACCCTTTACGTGAAGCAAGATGGAGATTCAATGAAAGAAAAGACGAAGCGAAGCGGGAAAACAGTTCAACATAACTCACATTTATTTCGTGATGAACGGGAAGCACACATATACAATTACACCAAAAGCACATGTAAAAGGAGAAGAAACACAATATTACACAAAAAGCAAATATAAAAGAGAAACACAATGCAGAGCTATCCGACTACCGAGCACACGGCAACACTTATACAATTTTACTTCACAGACGGCGCCGACAACACGTATACCCAAAGCAAAAGAAAAGAACCACCCTCCAGGATAAGGCGGGCCTGGGGCCGAGACCGTGTCGGGCCTACCGTCTGATGATGAGACACAGAGCGGCGGTGGCGCCTCAACTCCGCGGGCCTCGCGGACAGTGTCTGGTAGGGGGTGGGAAAGGGGCCCCCTTGTCGCACTATCTCAGCGTGGGGGGAAACAGGAGGGGGTTGTTGATGCTCGGGGGAAAGGAGGATATCACCCTGTCTTGGGTCCCGCGACGAGCGTCTCCTCCTTGACCTCGGTCGCGTTGCTGGCCTCTCCCTCAGCAGCTCCCGGCACCGACGCGAGCACCCCCTCGTCCGCCTTCGCCGCCGCCACCTCTCCACAGCTCCGTCTAATCGCCCTCTCCGTCTCCTCTCTTGGCTCGTCCCAACTCTTCACTCTTGACTTCTTCCCCTCCGAACTCACAACTGCCAACTGAACTGCCTGGCGAGCGCGGCCGTTTATATCCCCCGTGGCCTCGCTCCCCCACCTTTGACCCTTTACCTCCAACCCTTCACCTCTAACTGGCTCCCCATTGGACCGAGGAAAAGTGGGCGTGAATGCTTTTTGATCCATGAATTTGCATATAGCGACCTCACTCCAACGCCCTGGAGGTGGGGCCAAATCGCCCCACGCTCTCCGATAGGACGGAACAGAAGTGGGCGTGAGTCGTTTTTGATCCGTTTTTCTCGGAAAGTCTGTGATGTTTTTGAACACGCTGCTCGGTGCGCGCCCTGCACGAGTCCAGCATCGGCGCCCACAAGTGGCGTAGGAATGACGGTGATGCGATGGTGGCGAGTTGTGACGGTAAAGGTCGTGGCTGTTGTTGTGAAGCGGCGTTGTGGTTGGTGGTTGTTGTGAAGCGGCGTTGTGGTTGGTGGTTGTTGTTGTGAAGCGGCGTTGTGGTTGGTGGTTGTAGTAATGGCGGCTGGTCCAAAATAAAGATAGTAGAAGAAAAACGGCTATCCTGAAGAGTCGCAGCCCGACTGAATGACATTTATTCCCTCGAAACAACGGGTTTGGGCCTAACTACACATATACTTACAGAGATATCTCACCTGAGGGACCTGAATGGTGGTTTGCGAATTTGGTCAACCACAACAATATATTTGATTTTGATAGACCATACTCGGTCCAAAGTGTCGGTGCTACTGAAGCAGTTTCTTGGTAAGGGTTATACTGGGTGGTTTGCCATTGCTTTCCCAGCAATAGTGATGTCAGGAATTTGTAATTTGTTCAGGGTGTCGGTGATGGTTCGCCTACTCTTCGCGAAGGACACCGTGGGATCTTTCTTTAACGTCCACCAACTAATGCCGGCAGACGAGACACCGACAGACGGGGCCCTTAGATTTTTTGATTTTTTTTTTAATCCAATTCCATACCCCTGGTCTAATAGCCCTGAAATTTGCTATATCACATTATTTTCACATACGAAGGTCAGCGTCACAAATAAAAAAACTTTCAACGAGGTCATCCGGCCAAACATTCCTGTGCTGCACTCCCAGGTTAATTTTTGTTTCAGCTTTAAACTTCAATCTTGATGCTTTATTAAAGTATAAATAACTTGATCTGGATTGGGTTACCCAACTTCTGCGTATACTGTACATATAAAATCACACACACACACACACACACACACACACACACACACACACACACACACACACACACACACACACACACACACACACACACACACACACACACACACACACACACACACACACACACACACACGCTGTTGAGCGTTTGTTTCCTGGATCGACCTAATTCAATTGGCAGTGATGTGGTCAGAGAAGAATTGAAGGCTTGGTTTGCGGCCACCTTTGAGTCCTCCAGGAAAGACTGTGGCAGAGGCAGGTGAAGTGGTTCAACATAGGTGGGAGAAAAGGCAGGGAAAGCGGAGGAGTTTGCGTAACCTACAGGAAAATCATTAAGCAAGTGTCAGTCGATCAGACGAGCAGGCAAGGATGGATGGTCGAGTTGATTGACGCAGCAACTCCAAATGACGTCTGGTCGTAAAGAGAGGACGACCATGTATTTACACCTGCAGTTACATCAATCATGTGATAAATCTGCAGTGATGTTCTTACAGAGAAGTACAAACTCGATGATTTTGCGTGACATTTGCTCAAAGCAGATCTTCATCAGATCTCATGAGAAGTAAGTGTATTGAGCACCGTGGTGGTCCACGTTGTTGATATTTTGTGCTCATTAGTCATGAGGAAAACCAGGGTTGGTGAACCCGAACACACAACAACTTGCCGTTGCTCCAACTTACCTGTTGACCTGCATGGTTGGTAAACACCCCATCATTAGCAGGTCGTTGGGTGCCAGGACCCTGTCCGAAACGCAGATGAAACCGGCGGTTTGCAGCAAGGGGACGTGGACCATTAAGACCATCAACATTAGGCGTCTCGATCTTTAATAGACACTAAAGATCCCACGGCGTCCTTCACGAAGAGTCGGCGAGATATCGCTGGCACCCTGAACAAATTCCAAATCCATTCCCTGACCTACAGGGGGGTACTGCATCAGCAGCACAGCAGTGCTTCAAGTGATGCTGCAAGCAGCAACCAAACGCTGGATGTTGGGTTTGCTTAAATCGTTAAAATAAAATATGCATGTTGAAGACCAACCGATGGGAAATTGATATCGTTTGGAATAGTCCACAAGGGGTTACCTCGAAGGATGTAATTAATTAAATAACGCATCTGGCATTGATCAGTTCATCATGTCAATGATGCCTCGTTTAAACCGTCATATCAGTGTTTGTCTACATATTATGTACGCATGCACGTGCAGTGTTTGGTGAACAAATATCGTCCCTCCAGAGGAGATTCCAGGCTCCCAGGTGACATGTGGAGGTATTTAATTCGGTAAACCGAGATTCGAGCGGACGACTCACCCGAGCTCCACGCGACGAATAAGGGTCTTCGAACAGGGCCCACAAGCGGTTCTGCCAGCGGCGACAACAGGTGGGAGTGGGGGCCCGCTCAGAGCCTGAGTCCTCTTGCATACCGAAGCGTCTCGATACCTCTCCGTCCTTGTTGCCCTCGTCGTTGCCGTTGATGTCTGGGTTCCCGAAGCTCACCAGCGCCTCCTCGGCTTCCCGGTGCTGTCGGTAATTCATCCAGCAGCAGGGTTCCACGTCCGTCTCGTCGATGCCCCAGAATATGAGCTCCTCCTCAAACAAGGGGCCGCACACCTCGGACGGGCAGTGCAGCTTCCCCGTGCGGTAGTAGTTGAGCACGTGCGCGAACACGGCCGGGTGCCGGTCGAAGAAGAACTCGTTGCTGCGGGCATCGTAGTCGAAGTTGGAGAACGCTTCGGGCTCGACGAGCCAGGAGAGCCGCGTGCCGGGCAGAGTGCACAGCGTGCTCCTGTACGTCTCGTGCCGGAAACCCCCGACGTTGATGACCACCCTGTCCGCGCAGTCCGCCTTGCCCATGCTGCCATCGGGCCGGGGCGAGGCGGGCCCCGCGCCCGGCAGGAAGGGCGCCTCGCACGCTGCTCGGATCATGCGCCCCGCTCAGTGCTGCTCGGCCGCTCGTTCCGCATCGCCCTCCGCAGCCTTGCGGTGCGCACGGCCCGTGGACGGGAGCGCACGGTAGTGTTGACCTTTAGTTATGCTTCGTGGAGAGCACGATCGGTGGACCCCGTCGCGTGCGCAATTACCACCGAGCCGGTTTCTTCCTCCGAGGCGCACCTGTCGCCCCTTCGTCGCACCGTCACCCCTCCGGTGTTGTCTTTCCGAGCGAGCGAGCTACGTGCGCTTGCTTGTATCCCGCCGACAGTTAGTGCAAAGAGGCATTTTCCCAGCGACCGCTTTTCCCTCTCCCCCTCCTCCTCTCTCCGCACCCTGCTCGCTCCTCTGCAGCGGTCCACCGGCCTCCGTCTCTGTCTCTTCGCACCGACCCACTTCCTCCTGACCCTCCCCCTCTCTCTCTCTCTAAACCCCCATGTACTCACTCTCCTCCTCCCAGACCCCGCTTTCCAATCTTATCAAAAGGGAAACCTGAGCTATGGTGGACCGTGTTCGAGAGAAAGAGAACGGCCCTGTAGAAGACGCGATGGACGAGGGTAGAGGAGGGGATTGGAAGGGACGGGGCAGGGGGAGGGGCTGCGTTGCTTTCCGAAACCCCTCCGGTCTAAAAGCGCGGTTCAGCATCATCAGCGCCACGAAGCTCCCGACAGGTGCAGCGACCGTTACGAACATCCGTACACGGCGCAGCTTGCACGCTTCAGGAAGAACACCCTGCGATCGGTGCGAGGTCTCCTTTAAGAGACGAATAAATGGCGGCGGCGATAATTCGTCGCTCATTGCCTGCGTCCTTGGGCCGGGAAAAAGTGACCCGACAGCAAGCAGCAACAACCGCCGTCATTACCCTGTTATTATCTATTCCTTGTCATCAGGGATGTTATTTATTATGCACCTTTTCTTGTGACACCCTTCGCAATCCTTCGACATTCGTTCACGACATTCGACACTCGATTGGATTTGTATATATGTATATATATATATATATATATATATATATATATATATATATATATATATGTATATATATATATATATATATATATTTTTTTTTTTTTAAGGTCCACATTCGCTCGACCGTGTGTGGTTTCATGTTATGGTGGTTGCGCAGCCTCAGACCGCCCAGATTCGTTGTTCTGTTCACATTGAAATCCCATGCTTCGTCCGAACAATGAGGCTGCGCGCGCCGGCCCCACGTGGTACCCGGGCGCGCGCGTGCTCGCACGTGGAATACAGATTGGGACGCACCGCGACGCGCGAACATGCGCAACGAGAGCGATCCCTCTTTGGGAGTCATAGTTTTCCTCAGGGGGAATCAAGCGAATACCGTATTGGGTGACGGAGTGAAGTGTTCGTTTGCGTTCTCTCAATTATAAAATGAGCCCCTTCATACTACTACTACTACTACTACTACTACTACTACTACTACTACTACTACGACTCCTATTGTGGTGTTCACTGGGGAATGCTTTTACCCCAACCCTTTCACGAAACGGCTGAAGGGCCTGACGTTCAACTGAAGGTGAAATGAATTTGTAACTAATTTATTCAGGGTGCCAGTGATAATCGCCTGCGCTTTGCAATGCACACCTTGGAATCTTTACCGTCCACCTGCCAATACCAGCGGACGTGTCCTTCGTCTTGACGACCATCCGATGGATGGAGAAAACGTCGATGAATCGCTCTGCCTGCCAAACATCACAATGACAGTTGAAAGATGTGTGGAGATTCAAACCCAGGCTAAGGAGCATCATTAACCTGCATATAGCTGCAAAGCTTCAAAGTCACGAAGTGGATGGAAAAGCGATGTGTGGACAACGAGCCCCATAAAGGGCAAAACTAGTCGGTAGCTTTGTTTTTCTATTTCATCTGCTTCGTGAGAGCATTTCATCTTGGCATCTTTGCATTGCCGCAGGCTCTTCTGGGGCTGCAGTCATGACGTCATCGTAAGTGGTGACGGTATCGTCTGTTCAGGTCAGAGAACTTAATTAATCTTCTTCAAATACATTTCCCTCTCTGAGGTGATCTGGTATAAAAATTGAGAATTAAATTATATCTTCCTGGTATTGACTGCATGACAATCCGACTGGGAAGTAGCGGACTGGAGCTCCACGAAGCTCATGCCTAATAGGTGGGGCCAATGCAAATGTTTCGCCCAATAGGCGGAGCCTTTCTATGCCACTGTTTCGCCAGAAGAGCGTGATAAATACACACATCTAAAAATCTATCTTTCCATATCTAAAATATATATATATATATATATATATATATATATATATATATATATATATATATATATATATATATATATATATATATACCGGGCGTAGTGGCGTGTGCCTGTAATCCGGCTACTCGGAGGCTTCGGTTAGAGGATCGCATGAGGACGGGAGCTCTGCACTGGGCCACGCTATGAGAGGGTGTAGGGCAGCCCGGATTAATAGTGAAACCCAATCCTTATCCCTGTGTCATAAGAGGTGACCAGGGTTGCTTCAGGAAGGGCATCCGGCATAAAACCTATGCCAAATTAGTATGCGGATCATAACGGATGATCGGCTGTGGCGACCCCTAACGGATGATCCGCTGAAAGAAGAACAACATATGTATATGTATATATATATATATATATATATATATATATATATATATATATATATATATATATATATATATATATATATATATATATATATTAGCGATACCTGTGCACATGCACGGGATAGCAGTACAACATAGCTGGTAGCAGACGACAGACCGTACAAGGAGAATGACAAAAATACGCATTGTGCAAAATGCAAGTGGTACTATGGAACGCCAAGACTTCCCAAACATTGTCGGCATGTCTGCTAAGTGCCACAGCAATTTCATGGGGATTGTGTGATGGCGAGCCGAGTTTTTAGTGTGCAAGCTTGGTATATATATATATATATATATATATATATATATATATATATATATACATATACATACATACATACATACATACATACATACATACAGTCATGCACCACTTAACGAAAGGGATACGTTCTGAGAAATGCTTCGTTAAGCGATGTCGTCATTGTGCGAACATGAGTCAGAGTGTACTTACACAAACCTAGATGGCATAGCCTACTACACACCTAGGCTATATGGTATAGCCTATTGCCCCTAGGCTGCAAACCTGAACAGCATGTTACTGTACTGAATACTGTAGGCAACTGTAACACAATGATAAGTATTTGTGTATCTAAACATCGAAAAGGTACAGTAAAAATACGGAATAAAAGATAAAAAATGTTACACCTCTATTGGGCACTTACCATAAATTGAACTTGCAGGACTGGAAGTTGCTCTGGGTGAGTCAGTGAGTGAATGTGAAGGCCGAGGACATTACTGTACACAACTGTTGATTTTATGAACACTGTACACTTAGGCAACACTATATTTATAAAAAATATATTTAATTTTCTTCAATAATAAATGAACTTTAGCTTACTGTAACTTTTTTTTAATTTTTAAACTTTTTGACTCTTTTGTAATAACCCTAACCTTTAAACACAAACACATTGTGCAGCTGTACAAAGATATTTTTACTTTTTAAACTTTTTTGTTAAAAACTAAGACACAATCACACACATTCACCGAGACCTACAGAGGGTCAGGATCATCAATATCAATGTCTTCCACCTCCACATCTTGTCCCACTGTCCCACATCCAAGATAGAAGGAAGACGCGTTCGTTTTACCTTTGTGCTGTTCATGATGGCCATGTGTGTTGTTAGCGGCTGCTTACAATCTCCTCTCGCATCGATTATAGAAAGGTGAATAAATAGCGTTTGGATTTTATAAATAATCATTGCATTGATGATATAATTTACAAATGAGGAAACGAGCACCTGTCAGTTGTGTGATATATTTTCGGAAAAAGCTCTTCTAAAAATTAATTTGTGTTTTAATTTATACTGTAACAACAACGATTTCTTTGTGGAATTCTTTAATTCAAAAGTGATTTCCTTGCTTGAAGGTTAACGAGCAAAAAACGGGTCAAATAGGGTGAAAATCGGGGTGTTTTAGGATGTTAGGTCAACATTGGTCAGTTTGAACGGTGATTTTCTTGAATCCCGATTTAGTGCGACCCCGATTTTTCGCGATGATATTTTATGGACCTCAACGATCGCGTTATAACGGCGTCACACTGGAGTTGTTTATTATCATTATCAAGTATTATGTACTGCACATAATTGTGTGTAAGACTGTACTTTTATATGACTGGCAGCGCAACGACGGCGACATCACAAGGCGATGGGAATTTTTCAGCTCTATTATCATCTTATGGGACCACTGTCGTATATGCGGTCCATCGTTGACCGAAACGTCATAATGCGGCGCATGACTGTGTATATATATATTGTTGTGGTTACCAGATTCGCAAACCACCATTCAGGTCCCTTAGGTGAGGTATCTCGGTAAGTACATGTGTAGTTAGGCCCAAACCCGTTGTCTAGTGGGAATACATGTCATTTATACGTGCTGCGACTCTTCAGGATAGCCGTTTTTCTTTTACTATCTTTATTTTGGACCAATCGCCACCATCACAACCACAACAACAACCACCAACCACAACGCCGCTTCACCACAACCGCCACGACCTTTACCGTCGCAACTCGCCACCATCGCATCACCGTCATCTCGCGTCACTCATGGGCACCGATGCTGGACTCGTGTAGGGCGCACGTTGAACAGCGTGTACAAAATCACGGATTTTCTGCTTCAAAAACGGATCCAAAACGACACACGCCCACTTTTTGCCGTCCAATCGGTGAGCGAGGGGCGAATTGGCCCCGCCCCCAGGGCGATCGATATATGCAAATTTGTGGAACACAAAGCCTTCACGCCCACTTTTGCTCGGGCCAGTGGGGAGCGAGTTGAAAGGTCAAAGGGAGGGGGAGAAAGGCGAAGTTATGGGGAGATAGAAGGACGGTGTTCGTCAGGCAAAAGAGTAGTAAAAGTCGGAGCGAAAGAGTCAGCAGAACGGAGGCGAAGGAGTCGGAACGAGGCGAAGGAGTCGGAACAGAGAGTCAAGACTTCGCGGGCGGTGGAGCTGCTCGTCGTGTGCGTTGGAGTCGGAACGGAGGGGACGAGCTGTGGAGAGGCGGCGAGTCGGACGAAGGGTGCTCGCGTCGTGCAAGGAGCTGCGCGCCCGAGGGAGGCCGGCAGCGCGACCTGGCCGAGGTGGAGACGCTCGTCGCACATAATAAAGATCCTCTATACCCCGAGCATCAGCAACCCCCTCCTGTTTCCCCCGCGCTGAGATAGTGCGACCAAGGGGGCCCCGTTCCCACCCCCTGCCAGGCACTGTCCACGAGGCCCGCGGGTTGCGGGGCCATCGCCGCTCCGCGTCTCATCACCAGACGGGTAGGCCCGACCAGGTCTCGGCCCCAGGCCTACCTCATTCTTGAGGGTATTTCTTTTCCTTGGTTTTGGGTATGTGTTGTCGGCGCCGTCTGTGAAGTAGAATTGTATAAGTGTTGCCGTGTGCTCGGTAGTCGGTATTAGCTCTGCACTGTGTTTTCACTTTTATGTTTGCTTTTTGTGTAAATGGAATTGTGTTTTCTTTTTTTGTGTGCATTTGGTGGAATTGTATTTGTGTGCTTTCCGTTCGTCGCGAATAAATGTGCTTTATTGTTGAACTGTCTCCCGCTTCGCTTCGTCTTTTCCCCCATTGAATCCCCATCTTGCTTCACGTAAAGGGTTGGTAGTGGGCTGAGTACGCCCGATAATTAATCGAACCGTCGAGGTCGACGATAACACCGCTCGGTTATTCTGATAGTACGGAACGGGTCGCTTAAGTGGCCCGTGTCCGAAGTCGACCTGCGGCGAGGTGCGATCGCCCGGTCTACCCTCCGCGTGGGTACTTAGGTAGTTCGAATTTGGCGAGCAACCCTATCCCACGCGGGGGCTGATTGGCTCGATCGCGGTGAGACCGAAAGGTCCACCCGTGACTGGTTCCCGGCGTTAGTCCGAGAGGGTCACGACTGGATTGTCCGTCCGGTGGGCGACGTGCCGCGATTCGAGTTACGTGGCCGTCGCACGCCGGCGGGCGCGAAGACCGCAACACTGGTGTCAGGAGTGGGATACAAATTCATCGCCCTCCTCGCGGCACTGGTATCGGAGAACAGGAAAACGGGCTCTCCTGTCTCCGGCTAAATTTACGGGAATCGGTCCAGGGGTGAGAGAAGCGACCCCGATTCCCTCCAAATTACGAGCGAGCAAATTAACCCTTCACGAGAAGCAAGATGGCGTCTCAAGGCGAGCGGGAGCCGGGGGTATTAGAAATGGATGTAGAATGTGTAGAATCCATGGTCCAGGATGGAATCCCCGAGCAGGAAATGTTGATTGTGCAGGAACACGGACTCGCCCAACTGAACCCAGGGCCCGAGGTGGGTGCGGCAGCGGCCGCGGTGTATGACACCTCCCCCCCCCCTCTCCACCAAAACCCTTCCCCAACCCTTGCCGAAACGGCTCAGCTGAGTGCATCCAACATGGCCCAGCTATGCGCCATGCTGGCGGCAATGAACGAAAAGATGAATGCGAAAATGATCGAAAAAATGGATGCAAACACAAATGAAATGAAAAACGAAATGAATGAAGTGAAAACGACGATGGATGCGAATACACACCAAATGAAGGAGGAAATGAAAAAGCTGCGGGGTGAGACGCAGAACATGGGCCGAAGCCTGCAGGCGGGCATGAAGGCCGTGATCGGGGAGATAAAAATGGCGACTCCTCGTGTGGGAGCAAACGAGCTGGGTGGGGGTGCAACGGCTGACAGGCCCGCGGTGGAGGCGGGTGAAAAAATAATTCGTGGAACGTGTTGGGCGAGGGTCGTGACGATGACCGAAAGGGAAAAATTAAATGGGGAGACCAAAACGTGTGAGACGAGACACGAGGTGACGACAACAAATAATAGTTGAGACAAGGGAGGTAAAGGGTGAAGAGTTGGCAGAGACACGGGAGATGGGAACGATAGAGGGAAGACTACACGAGGAAGACGGGGTAAGTGACGCACACACACACACAGAGGTAGCGGAGAGAAAATTGGGGGGTGAGCTCGCGGAGCGTGCAGGGACCCGGTGCGAGCACCTGGATGGCCTCCTCCAGGAACGAGGGGAGGGAGTATGCCCCCTTAAGGCGAGTCACGACCAGGTGAGTTCGGTCGTGCTTTGCGAGGTTGAGGGGACGGGTGCTGTGGACGGGTGCACGGAGAGCTTGGGGGGTATAGAGGCCCCGGAGACCCTTGTGGGGACACAAATCCCCAGTGTGGTTGTCCCTGTGTGTGTGGTGCAAGGTGTGAGTGCGTCCCCGTGTGTGGAAGCGACCCCGTGTGTGAGTGGTGTGGTGGCGATGGTGCCAGAGTGCGTGCTTCCCAGCACGCCGTGTGTGGATGAGGCACCGTGTGTGGAAGAGGCCGTGTGTGTGAGTGAAACGCCCAGTGTGGATGAGGCACCGCGGGTTAGTGCCCCCGCGTGTGTGGGTGAGGAACCGTGTGTGGATGAGGCACGGTGTGTGGATGAGGCACAGCGGTTGAGTGCCCTCGCGTGTGTGGGTGAGGCACCGCGGGTGAGTGCCCCCGCGCGAGTGAATGGAGCACCACGTGTGAGTAGTATGGTTTGTGTGAGTAGTGAGGCACGCGTGAGTGAACGGCCGTGTGCAAGGTCGCTGTGTGCCAGGGAGACCGTGTGTGTGAGAGAGCGGTATGAGAGGGAGATGTCGGTTGGCATGCGGGAGCACGCAGCCGCGTCTCCCGGTGTGAATGTGATGGAGTGGACTGTGTGCGTCGTAACACGCAGGTGTGCGTGGGTGGAATGGAGACGACGACGGCGACAGAGGAGAGAAAGCCGAGTAGCGGCTGTAGTTGTTTCGAGGACCGTGCCGGGTTCACCCAGCAGTGAGCACGCGGTTCGTGCTGTGCAACGCACGAGACCGCCACGTGCTCGCTTGCGAGAGTGAAGTCCCGGTCCGGAAACGCACGCGGTGGATTTGCCGATCCCGCGGACGGACAAAGTTTAGGCAGGTAAATGGATTTGGACCGGACGGGTTCTCCACGCGATCGTGTGTGTTCAGCTCCAACGGGCAAAGCACATGTGTTCGCGTGGGGAACCCCTCGAGACGTGTGGCTTGTGTTTTTTTTATATGCGCACGGTGACGTCATGGCTGCACGTGGGGTTGGAATCCGGCAGGAGGGGTATCTCTGCCGGATGGTCCCGTCCAAGGAGGGACGAGGAACACGTGCAGCTGCATGACGTCACGGGCAGTTGCAAGGTGCAAAGAGCGCGAGTTGCCGCGCAGGTGCTGCGCATGGAAAAAAAAAAAAAAAAAGCAAGCCTCACTTTCGGGTGCAAAGGATTCCTGGGCAAGGGGTGAAAGACCCCCTTACCAGGGGCACAGGATGGAAACTAGTTAGGGGGAAGGGTTAGCTTAGTTAGACCGACTTCATGGGGCAGGGGTAAGTCCTCATGGAGTCCGTGGAATGGATTAGTTAGAGGGATTGTAGCCAGATTTAGGATGGGAAAATGGGAAATAAAATGATTTATTTGGAGACAGAGACAGACTTTGAATGTGTAGTGGGGACGTAGCTTAGCTACGTAGTGTTAAAAGGAACGTGCTGTAGTTTAAGGGACGACGTGGGAGCACGAGTTAGTTAGGGGATGCAGTTAGAAGGATGGCAGAGTTCAGCGGTGTGTGTGTTGAGAGTTGTGAGGCGAGGACATGTTGAGTGAGTGAGGCCAGTGGGTCTGTGTGTATGGAGCGAATGGGGAATGCATGGTGCGATGAGTGATTGGGGGGAGGAGTGACTCCCGCCCAAGGGACCCCGGGGTCAGTGTAGAGTGAGTTAGCTGGGTTAGTCAAATTGAAAAATGGAGGTCGTTTTGCTGTTGGTGGGAAAGTAGGCTCGAGACCCATTTGGAGGGGTGCAGGAGCCCTGTTGACGGGCTTGGGAGCGTGGCTGCGAAAGGTGAGTATCGCTGAGTGGGTACCCCGGGCACCAGGCTAGTCGGCCGCGGTAGGCCATGGGCCCATGGGGGGCCGGGATAGAGTAGTGGGCACGGGTGCGCCTGCTTGGTGCGGGGGCCCGGGGCGCCATTAGCCGCGTGGGCAGTGTTGTGGGCACGGGTGACCCTCGGAAAGGGGCCCGGGAGGCCGGCCTGCCACGTGTGCGTTTCAGGGGAGGTGCCATGGGGGGCACTCCCCGGTGTTAGGGAGCTGGTAGGCTCGGAGGCAGTGTAGTGCCCGGGGGTGCCATAGCGGGAGAATCGGCAGAGGGTCGTGCCTGCCGGAGGGAGCCACGTGTCCCAGCCAGGAGACCGTGTGAGGGCACGGAGAGAAAATTGGGGGGCGAGGCCCGAAATTGTAAGGACACCAACACAGGCGACGGGAATCTGGGTTGTTAGAACCAATAGTTTAAGCGAGAGGCGCTTGTTGAAAGCCCCGGGGTAGTTTAACAGTTAAATGGTTAGGGTAGATTAGGAGATGTACCCCTCCGCACCATCCATCCCCTCGCTGTCGTTGTGGGCCGCTGGACCCACTTTGGGTTAGATCGCCGAACTCTGGGGAGGCCATTCTGAGGCTTGAGTTGGGCCTCGACACAGGACGTTAGCTCTCCCTTATTCCCCTCCGGGAAGGGAACGCAGGGGTTGGGAGTAGGCTAGGTGACAGGATAGGTTAGCCGAACAAAGACGATAAAGGGGGTTAGGGGACGATTTATAGTGGGGAAGTAGAAATAAAAACAACAAAAAATAAGTTGGGGCTAAATTGGTTTTTCACAAATTAAGGGAGTGGGTATGTACAGTGACAGGCAAAGGCGATAGGTGGGAGGGAGACAGGGAGGTAGGTCCGAGCCCGCCTTCCAAGTGGCCAGCACCACCGCACTCCCTCCACCAACCTCCACGGAACGGCAAAGGCTGGCCAACTTCAGCCGGCTGGCTATTTTGCTGCAAGGCCTGTGCCGGCCAGTTCATCTGCTGGCTGTTTTTCTTCAAGGCCTGTGCCGGCCAGTTCATCTGCCGGCTGTGTTTGCCTGCAGCGGCCTCCTTCTTCTGCGGGCTGTGTTTGCCTGCCACCTTTGCCATGCCATGCCCACTGCCCACGTTCACCAGCCCCGCTCAATTTTTGCTTTGCCCCCCCTGTTCATTTCCATGTGCGCCAGGATCAAAGCAACAGTTTGCAAGCTGCGAGAACTGCCCTGTTGGCAGCTACAACACGGGCCTGCAGTGGCAGCCCGTGCACCGTGTTTTGCGTCCATCCATTCATCCATTCATTCGTTGTGCTCATTGCGTGTGCCACTTGAGCTGGCACGGAGACTGCGTTTGTGCA
>NC_140963.1:40468621-40483621 GCF_056783735.1 Eptatretus burgeri | reverse complement strand
CTCACCGCGATCGAGCCAATCGGCCCCCGCATGAGATAGGGTTGCTCGCCAAATTCGACCTACCTAAGTACCCACACGGAGGGTAGACCGGGCGATCGCACCTCGCCGCAGGTCGACTTCGGACACGGGCCACTTAAGCGACCCGTTCCGTACTATCGGGATAACCGAGCGGTGTTATCGTCGGCCTCGACGGTTCGATTAATTATCGGGCGTATTCAGCCCACTACCAACCCTTTACGTGAAGCAAGATGAGGATTCAATGAGAGAAATGACGAAGCGAAGCGGGAAACAGTTCAACATAGAGCACATTTATTCGCGATGAACGGAAAGCACACATATACAATTCCACCAAAAGCACATAAAAAAAAGAAGACAAAAAGCAAATGCGACAATGCAGATCTAATACCGATTACGCGAGCACACGGCAACACTTATACAATTTTACTTCACAGACGGCGCCGACAACACACATTCCCAAAGCAAAAGAAAAGAGAACCACCCTCGAGGATGAGGGGGTAGGCGGGCCTGGGGCCGAGACCGTGTCGGGCCTACCCGTCTGGTGATGAGACGCGGAGCGGCGGTGGTGCCTCAACTCCGCGGGCCTCGCGGACAGTGTCTGGTAGGGGGTGGGAAGGGGGCCCCCTTGGTCGCACTATTTCAGCGCGGGGGGGGGGGAAACAGGAGGGGGTTGCTGATGCTCGGGGAAAGGAGGATTTTTACTCTGTCTAGGGTCCCGCGACGAGCGTCTCCACCTCGACCAGGTCGCGCCGTCGGCCTCCCTGGTGTGCAGCTCCCGGCACCGACGCGAGCACCCCCTCGTCTGCCTTCGCCGCTGCCGCCTCTCCACAGCTCCGTCCTCTTTGCTCCGACTCCAACTCCGAACTCTTCCTCCTGCGAACTCCTTCCAACGCACACACGACGACACTTTTCTGACGAACGCAGCCGCTTATATAAGCCCCGTGGCTTCGCCTTTGACCCCCTGCCTTCGACCTTTCACCTCGCTCCCCATTGGCCCGAGGAAAAGTGGGCGTGAATGCATTTTGATCCATGAATTTGCATATAGCGACCGCCCTCCAACGCCCTGGAGGCGGGGCCAAATCGCCCCTCGCTCACCGATTGGACGGAACAAAAGTGGGCGTGAGTCGTTTTTGATCCGTTTTTGGAGCGGAAAGTCCGTGGTTTTGTACACGCTGTTCGGCGCGCGCCCTGCACGAGTCCAATACCGGTACCCACAAGCGGCGCAAGAACGGTGGCGATGCGACGGTTGCGAGGTGTGACGGCAAAGGTCGTGGCTGTTGTGGTGAAGCGGCGTTGTGGTGGGTGGTTGATATTGTGACGACTGTTGAGACGTGGTTGGTGGTGGTAATAATGGCGGTTGGTCCAAAATAAAGATAGTAAAAGAAAAACGGCTATCCTGAAGAGTCGCAGCACGCATTAATGACATTTATTCCCTCTAGACAACGGGTTTGGGCCTAACTACACATATACTTACCGAGATATCTCACCTAAGGGACCTGAATGGTGGTTTGCGAATTTGGTAACCACAACAATATTTTTATATATTTATATATAAACATTTATATACACATCTATATATGTGTGTGTGTGTGTGTGTGTGTATATATATATATATATATATATATATATGTATGTATGTTTCTGCATATGTATGTGTGTATATGTGTGTATGTATATATATATATATATATATATATATATATATATATATATATATATACATACATATATATGTCAAAATATTCACATACATATAGATATAGATGCAGATATATACATACATAATACATATACATATATGTACACATACATATATATATATATATATATATATATATATATATATATATATATATATATATATATATATATATACACATTCATATACACATTCATATACATATCCATATTTATACATATATATAGCCTGGTGTGTTGGCGCAGTGGTTAGGGCAGCGGCTTGGGATCCAAAAGGTCCTGAGTTCAAGCCCCGTTGGGCCACTGAATTAATACACCAGGGGGTTGACTCAGCCTGTCATCCTTCCGAGGTCGGCGAAATGAGTACCAGTGTACTGGGCCGGTGTATACCCCGGTTAAAATAGGTGTACCATATCCCTGTGTCGTAAGAGGCGACCAGGGTTGTGTCAGGAAGGGCATCCGGCGTAAAACATGTGCCAAATCACTATGCGGATCGGATGATCCGCTGTGGCGACCCCTAACGGTAGCAGCCGAAAGGAGAAGAAGAAGATTTATATATATATATATATATATATATATATATATATATATATATATATATATATATATATATATATATATATATATGTGTATATGTGTGTGTACACATACATACATATACATATATATGCATGCATATACATATATCGTGTTAGGAATTTTAGAATCCGGTGTGATGAATGCATCCACACATCCAGGTCTTCAGACAGTTATTTCCTTAAATGTATGTTCAGATTAGCCCCATCCCCATGTCTAATGGGTTCTTAAATGTGATGCATTGAGAAGGGTAAAGTATAGATCCCCTCTCTTATGGAAAACTTTTTTTTTTTTTTAACAACAGACACGTTTACAAATATATTTTCCGAGCTCTGAAGCTCGCCCTTATACCTCCTCAGCGAATATATTTTACGAGCTCTGGGGCCCGCCCTTATATTGTTGCGGAAATGGCCCTTAGTGTGTTATTAAATATAGGATTAGCCCAGATTCCCCCTTAAATGCATGTGTAGTCAGGTTGTTCGGTAATTGGACGTTACATGTGTGTCGGGAGGTGTAGCCGGCTGTCCAGTGTTCGTACAGTAGTGGTGGACCAGGAGGCACCTTGCTTATTTTTCATTCCCCTCTCCAAACTAGCCCCGCCCAGTGCTCTGAGAGTGTCAGCCAGCGAAACGTGTTGGCAGCCGATTGGTGGAGGGCAGCTGTAATCTCGAGCGATGGACCAATCATGGGTCCCCGGGGGAGTGTCCAGAGAGCGAGCGCCGGGAAGGCAAAGGTGAAACTGCCTGAGCGTCGAGTCGGGCGATCGGCAGTAAGAGGAACTTCCAGAGTGGGAGTCACGATCTGCTGTATAAGGGACAGCTGTGTCAGTCGGGCGATCGGCAGTAAGAGGAACTGCATGAGGGTTTTTGCGATCAGCTTTCGTGAAAAGGCCGTCCCGAAAGGCAAGAGGAATTGGATGAGGTCAGTCTGCCTTCTGCGAGATGAGAGGCTGCTCGAGTCGAGTCTGGGGTCAGCTTTCGTGAGAAGATTGAGCCCCAGGAAGGCAGGAGGAACTGCATGAGGGGAGTAGGCGATCGACTTTTATGAGGAGGTCATCGACTGGTTCATCCGGAGTCCAGTGACGGAGCCTCTGACTGTCCCTACTCACTACACGGCTCGACACGTCTTGTAATCCCATCGATCTGCCTGCGGAGTCCAACACCCCGATTTGGCCTGATCTGGTGAGCAGGCCAGGCTGGATTTGTATGCTGGACCTTGTGAAAGGCCAGCTCGAGCACACCGTGGATCTTTCGTTCTTGTACTATCGACCTTACAGGGGCTGAACGCGCTGACGCTGGTGTGCAAGCGGTGCCGGGAGAAGGAGTACGAGCGCCATTTTGCCACGCTGCATGCTCGAGCTGGGTGCTCAAATCCGTTGACATCGGCTTCTCACGAGCTGCATTCGTGCCTTTGACACTTTCCCCTCGTCCATGAGGCATCACCAAGTACTCTGTGTCTTGTCTGCATGTTGCATGCATGTTGTCTGCATGTCGTCCAGGCCTAAGGTTTATCTCGCTAGGGTTCCCTTCGAAACCCGTAATCCGTAGCTCCCTAGTTAAGAGCGGGTTATCGATTAATTATAATGTTCATGAATGTTTTGCTTGTATCGTGTTCCCCGATGTGTTCCTCAATAAATTTGGCTGATTCATATGAAAGTTGCCGCTTTGAGTTTATTCGTGCCGTGCTGAGGAACAATTCGCTAGATTTGTATTTAAAACCAAAATGGTTATGGACTGGCAGACTTCGCTCGGTCTCTGACAAAACCAGTCTGTAACCGGGGTCTATTTCCCCAACTGGCAAGGCACAGGTGTATTTTGGTATCGTGATCTGAGACGCGTAACCCGAGACCTGTGCCGAACCAGCCGGCGTTATAATCCCGGAGACGGCGGTGCTGTTAAGTGACGCCGAATCTTCAACATTTGGCTGTCAAGAGTAGGGTGCGAATCCCGTCACCGCCGAATCCTTTACAATATTTCCTCAGTGGCGATCTTTCATGAGCTCTGATGCCCGCCTTTTTTGAGAGCGCACGGGTCGTCATGGTAACCGTGCCCCAGTGGGGTGGGGTGAGCTTGGGGCGGACGGCACCCCGCGGAGAGGGCCCGCTCTCGTTTTTCCTCAGAAACATTCCTTCGCGAGCTCCGACGCCTGCCTTTTTTGAGAGCGCACGGGTCGTCATGGTAACTGTGCCCCAGTGGAGGGGGGGGTGAGCTTTGAGCGGACGGCACCCTGTGGAGATGCGCCGAAGATATAAAAAGACGTTCTGTGAGGAGATACATGGAGAAGGAGAGGAAAAGGCGGAAGTGATACGTTCTGAAGATAATAAAAAAGCGTGAATGAAAGAGGTACGAGAGAGAAGCGAGCAATAAGCGGATGTTGGCACGCAAAAGAGAAGGAAGCGCGAGTGTGAGTGTTTGGCCATCGCCAACAGCCAGACGGTTCGTCCTGCCCAGAGCTTCGGCAACCGAGTGTGTGGTGCGGGTGTGAACAAAGCTGCCAACAAGTGAGGCACGGGTCGTTCACCATCAAACACCAAGGTCGAAACCCACGACAAACCATCTTGGTGCCCTCCAGACTTTGACTGGCGTTCAAGGCTGCCCTGCGAGAGGCTGTGCGACAGGGCTGGTCCAGGCGACGGATGTGACACGCACGCACGCATTTCAGAATGTTTTCGCCTCACGGGCGACTTTCTGGTGAGCAAGATGATTCTTCCCCCTCCTCCCCCTGAATGACCGGTTGGGTTGGGTACCCATGTCTGTGTTTAGCTGGAAGGAAGTCGACCCCGCCCACCCCCTCCCCCCCCCCCCCCGATAAGCATCTGCTCTTTGTCTCTTTCGTGGCATTTTGATTGATTTTGCTTTGAGATTCATTCTTTATTTACCTCAGCAAATAAAAAGTTCTTTTTATTTATTTATTTTATTATTAATAAATTAATTGTCCATTTCCAACCTGTCCGTGTTTGTCCTTTCCTTCATTGGTCTATCATTGTTTGAACCGAGGTAGACTGGGAGGTAATAATCACAGATTTGACCAAAATATTGTTGGCACGCATCAGCGGTTAAAACGCTTGGCCAACCTAATTAAAATCTAATCAGTTAACAGTGGTGCTTTGCCGCGGGCGCCCTCCCCGCTCAGGTAACCACGTGACCTCGAGATAAACGGAATAATTAGACGGCGGACACTGGAACTCATTGTTGACTGGGTGGCGTTCGTGGTTTTAAAACAACCCAGTACCCACCATACCATAACTTTAATTGTGAGTGGTGGCACCAGGTCCGGCTCTACCGAGGACCACCGGGTATTAATCCCCCTGAGTGACAAGCTGGTGTCTCGGTATCCGGCACCACAACAAAATATATTTATATATATATATATATATATATATATATATATATATATATATATATATATATATATATATATATATATATATATATATATATATATATATATATATATATATATATATATATATATATATATATATATATATATATACATACATATATATATATATATATATATATATATATATATATATATATATATATATATATATATATATATATATATATATATATATATATATATATATATATATATATATATATATATATATATATAGTTGAGGTTCTGCAAAACCGCATGCCCCTAAGGCAATGGCACCCAACATACAGTGATCTCCACCAGGCAGTTATTTTGTTAGTCTTCATGCAGTCAGACCTTCCCCTCATGTCTCGTGGGTTAACGGGACGAAGTGGGTTGCATGGTTCTAATAGCGAGGTATAACTCTATCTCTATCTTCAATCCTGATTTCCATCCAACCCTTTCTTTTTAACCAAGGGTGCAAATAAAGCCAAGCACAGCACCCAGGCGGCCGCCTGTGAAAGAATCACAACGAGGACGCTCCCCGGCGCGCACATGGCACGCCCTTTCTTTCAAATCTGCATGCCCATTTATAACAGCGTCTCACCTTGTTCAACCTTCGCTCACCAAATTCTCACCACCTCAACCACCAACATCTACTCACACATGGGAAAAATCATCCTGCGTCTCCTCGCACCTCTGCATCGATACAATTCGCTACCAAACAGAGGTGGGCTGCACGGCCCAGGCCACTCAGACTGCGTGATGTGGGGACAAGCCAAGCACATTAACAGGACCAACTGCATCTCGCCGGGGATGCCTCGAATGGGCACGCAGGTCCGACACGACCCTCGTCCAGTCACCAGGACACGGCAGGATGGGTGTCAAGGGACGGGGATTGTGGGGGTGGGGGGATGGCCCGGTCATTCACTATGGGGCTCCAGGCCTTGTCGTGCCGGATGTGCGCATGAGACTGCTTCCGGCCCCAGGAGCCTGGCAGGACGGGGCTATGACCGCCGTGACCCAATAAGGAAGCGCGATTCGGGTCATAGCACATCGTTTCGCGTCATCACCCCACCCTTCGCCCTGGGCTTATAAAAGGCAGATCACGAAGCCGTCCGCTCTCTCCTCTTTTTTTCGCCTACCTGCTTCACCTTTGTCTTGGTCTCTTTGCCTCGCCCTCTCCGTTGCCTCTCTGCTCCGCACTTTCTTCACAGCTCCTCGTTGTCTGCCTGTCGCTGCATCTACAGTCGGGGTTGGTGTGCGACATGTTCTTCTGGGACCAGTGAGGATTACACGTTTCCACGAGCCCCAGCAAAGTGATTAAGCAGGAGATAATGTGCTGACTCTTAAGCTGGGATTGCTCAAGCGGAGCTTCCCCCAAAGAGTACTGGGTTGCGTGGTGTTCCCAAGTTCATCCCAAAGGTGTTCCAGGTATTGCGAGGCCATTAGTCCTCATCTGCTCTTCTTTCCTTCTGGCTATCTAATCTTCATTGTGTGTGTGTGTGTGTGTGTGTGTGTGTGTGTGTGTGTGTGTGTGTGTGTGTGTGTGTGTGTGTGTGTGTGTGTGTGTGTGTGTGTGTGAGATGGCGCCTGTCATAGCATTAGGTCAGATTGTAGAAGATATAATGGGAAAAGTCTGCTCTGTGTCTGCTTTTGTAAATTGCTTGCCTTTTGTCATACCCCACGAATTCCTTGCTATCCCTGCTGTACATGATAATAAACCCCATTCACTGTGCCACATACCATTCCTTGCTTAATTGTAAATAAATGCTTTGTGTAGAAATGTTCCCGGCTCGTTGTCGTTTTTTCCTTCATTGGTCCAGCATGGTCCGTATCCTAGCCAAGCCAGGACGTTATCCCCCAACCATCTGTTTTCCGAGCGGGAATGTCCTTGGGCAGTTACGTTCGGCTGCATCTGATCCGGTAAGGTGATCTGGTAAGGTGATCACCAGATTTGATCTGGTGATCTGATCCGATTTTATATATATATATATATATATATATATATATATATATATATATATATATATATATATATATCCATCCATCAGGACAATCCTCTGTTTAGAGCGTTGGTGCTGCCCAAGCAGTCTCCTTGGCTATTAGGCATAATCCTGGACGGGTTGCCACTCTGACACAGGATACCAGCAAGCTTGCACTCATTTTGCCGACCTCGGAGGGATGACACGCAGAGTCAACCCCACCGAGTATTAATTCAACAACAAAGTGGGATTTGAACTCAAAATCATAGGATCCCAAGCCCACCACCCTAACAGCGAAGCCAACACCAGGCTCAGTGAGTCAGTGAATCAGTGAATCAGTCGTTATAAAGAGCTTTATGTATTAGATATTGAATCTCCTGTTTCTAGATTTGTCCAAATAATTCTTCCACATGTTTAATGATCCCATCTGTGTTTCTGATCATGCTTCCATTTTCTTCTTTTGGTACAAATATCTCAGCACATCCTGTCATCACACTCCACTTAAATGCTTTTAAGCACATGTCTGTTCTCTATTATTTTTACAATTAATTCCATTTTGAAGTTTCTTATATCTTCTCTATTCCTTTTTTTTGTCTTATTCAGTTCACAATATTCAACTTTTTCATTCACTGCTATCTCCTTTCTACTCTTCTTTTTCTTAAGTTTATGGTTCTCCCTGATAACTTGAACGTGTGACTACGTTTTCCTTTCTTTGAAATTTCCAGTCTTGTGACTTTTAATACCTTCATTATTTGATGGTTTTATATGCCAATGTGTTTTTTTCTTCTTCTTCTTCTTCTTGCTGTTGGAATCTATTGCTCATTTCAATTTGAAATTATTTATTTTGTGTGTGCAGTTTAGATGTACTCTATCAATCAATTCTTCATTGAGTCTTTCTCATTATCTATGATCTTTCTTATTTTAGGTTCTGTTCAGCTCTGCACCTGACCACCCTGTGGATAATTCTGGTATTGAAATGGTTTAGCACTTGGGTGACTAAAATTAAATCTATATGATTTTTAGTTGTTCAATTTTGACGAATCTACGTCCACATATTCTTGATTATTTTTTTTTCTTTTCGAATGTGTTCATGATGTATTTTTCTATTTCATTCGTTTTGTAAATTCCAAAATTCCTAACAGCTTCTTCATTTTTTTATTGTGCTGTGCTGATCTTGTGCTGTGCCGTGCTGTGCTGTTCTGGGATGGGCCTAGCACGGGTGTGTGGAGGTGCCATTCGACATCTCACCGCATTGGGAAGTCGTTGACAGGAATGTCACGGCCAGGGCCATTGGTGGTTGGTACCAGATGACTAAGTCTCAACCAATAAAGAGCAGAGGGCCTTGTGATACCACCCACCGCAGTCGTGAGGGGAACTCAATGCCCTTCAGGAGCCCCAGGCATTCAGCTCCTGCAACCCTCTAGAGCAACGCGGCAAGTTCCACAGGAACTGATGCACCAGGTCAGGTCGAGTGTCTCATCTTCCCTTCATTGTATCTGTTGTGTGAGTGCGGGCTCATATTTATTTTGTGAAGTGACTGTGCATATCTGATCCATTCCATTGTTGTGAGTGTCCCCTTAATGGGTAAGGAGAATTATTGCTGGTACAAATCCTGGTTTTTGCATATATATATATATATATATATATATATATATATATATATATATATATATATATATATATATATATATATATATATATATATATATATATATATATATATATATATATATATATATGGCATTTTATAATACATATTTGAACCCGACTTGGTCTGCAGCTTATTTGCTTGCTTTGATGGTTTCATCTGGTGGCTCTGGTATAATCTGTTTGAGATAGTGATTGTTCACTGTCTGTTACCGTAACAATTCCCAGCATCAGGTGGCTCATTGGTTGCTCGGCCAAAGGTACAATATATCCCATGATTCCCTCTGTACGGCACTCGCCCGGTGCAGGAACTTCAATCCGCACAGTAACGCAGCTCTGGATGCGGGATCCGGCAGGAGGTCTCTGTAGTGGGGGACTGACGTGGTTGCTCAGCGACTAACCAGATTCAAACCTAAGCAACTGGGTCTGGCTACATAACCATTACATTGGTGTCGGTTGAGTGGGACTCGGATCTGAGCCACAGGAAACTGCTGCCTCGAAGCAAAATTTCGGAGCACGCATTAAATTCAAAATTTTGTTCGGGAGCAGCCACAATGTCAGTTCAAAGCATGCAGGACAAGGAGAGAGCGACTGGGTTGACACCGCCAAGACCCAGTTTGACATTGTTTAGGAGGGACCTCTGGAGGGCATAGTGGCGTCACCCCAACTGCTTGGTGGCTCTTATATTCTCCCCAAGCCAGCCCTGTGCCCCTGAACGAACTGGCAATAGGAAACAGCTGGCCAGCGTGACCACATCAGCAGAGCACTGGCTCTGGTTCGACCTGGAACAGCGGTGCTTCATTGCCAGGAGCCATGGATATTGACTGCTTGATGGCCATGTTTAACCAGATGATGGCTGGGCAAGCTGAGGCAAAGGCTGGGCAGGCAGAGCTGGGGCGAAAAGTTGACGCTGTTCACGGAGAGCTGAAAGCTGAGTTGGTGGTCGTTTGCAAGGAGCAGCAGCAAATGGCAGGAGATGACATGCGTGTGGGATATGGAGTGAAAAATGGTGGTTGGACAGGCCAGGATGTTAGTGGGGATTAGGGGCACAACCAGAACAGGGAGGGGAGTAGCAGCAATGCATAGCCAGGCGAGTGCCGTGCCAAGGCAATTTATCATAACATTTTAAATTGTCAATTGGGTTTGTTTGTGTTTGTGAATTGGTTAACTTTTAACTAGATGCTTTCCTCTTTTCTTCCTCTCCATCCAAACAAGGTTAGAAATGAGAGTGGCTATGATGATTTATGATTGAGTGAAGAGTTGATAAATGAGGCACATGGAAAACATTTTCTGGATTGATGATTGAGTGAATGATACAAAAGGGTGTGTATATTGAGAAACAAGTGCACTCCGCTGTTGAGATTAATCCTTCCCTTCATTGGTGTTAGGTGAAGGGGATTCAGATGTTTTTGAACGGGATATCATTTCAGTGTCGGTGTGAGTTGAAGAAACCTTTTTTAATTGCAAAGTGTAAGATGCTGGGAGTGTTGCTCATGGGGTGCAGGGATTTGACATAAGGGCATCCCAGGTTTTCTTTGGTAATTGCTCTGCACATTTGTTTGTGACATATTTGCTGTCCCTCCTCTTCTACTCTGAGGAATTTGTATGGTGCTTCATTTTCTAACTCCTGCATTGTGGTGTTTCAGTAGATTTTGATGTTGTCCATTTTTGTTGGTTTACCTTGTACGAAACGTGCAGTTGGCCCAGTTTTCTTGGCCAAATTCCATTTGAATGTTGCCAAAGCACCATTTCACTAATTTCAGTTTGCCAATTTGTTGTTGTTCAGTGCGAAGACTTTTAAATAATCGATGTGCAGGAGATATCACATTTCTGTATATTTGGATGTTCTTCGATTATATATTCATATGTATCTGCACCGCTGCTCATTAATGAGGTTACTCAGTGGGTCCAGGGGCATACAAAGCAGGAGGAGGGGAAAGATTGTCACCCTGGAAGGTCCCATGTCATATCCTCACGGCTGGTATTTTGATCTTTCCTTCCAAGTCTGTAACATCGTTGTGGTATTCCAGTGTTGTATTGCTTTCTCAATCAGTTTAGTTATTTTGGGGTTGATCTTGTATCACCTGCATGTATTTTATCATCCATGAATGTGCGACATTTTCAAAAGCTTTATTATAGTCTACCCTGGCTGTGAACAATTTGGTTATTCGCGTTTTACATTTTTCGAGTGTGGCCTTGTTTAGTAGTCGGTGGTCTATTGTTATTTAGCATCCTTTCTTACATCCCTTTCATGCGAGTTCGGAAACCTGGACTTCACAAGAAAGGACAAAACAAGTTTACCCAACCCCTCAAGATCAGTAAACAGAGAGAGAGGTCCTGCTACCTTCAGACTCTCTGATGAGAAAGTGTGGAATGCAATTAATGTAGAACCTGCAATCCAGACCTCAAATGGACTTTCTGCTGGAAGTACGACAGGTTCTGAGGACTATCGGGCACATAGTCTTGTCCAACAAATGCCTCCCAGTTTTTACCCGAGGTGTTCATCGTGGGACGAGATATTGAGATATCGAGCCCCTGAATGGACCAAGGACTTTGCCATGTGACATGTTATCTTTTATTACATGCTTACTTTTTTATTTTTTTGTGTTGGGGGGGGGGGGTTCATTACCAGTTGCTATTTTCACAAAAAAAGGAATATGTGGAATTGGGAGTTACATGATGAACCGGAACTGACGAGGTGGAACTGAGAGTGACGTCGGCGGGCTGTCGAGTGAGGGCAGGAGGAGACGCCATTAAAAATGGTTGAGCTAAAGATCCTTCATGTGGGCTGACTTTGCTACACAACAGTCTGCAATCTCAGATTGCTCTTTTTCTTGTTAATATTGCATCAAAATGTCAAAGGGCAAAGTCATAGCAAGTAGAAATAGGCTTTATTTCCCTGTCTACAGAGCAAAACAAGAGGGTTTTGTGTGTGTGTTTTAAGTCGCTTCCCTGTTTCTTTATTAGCCCATCTGCCATACAGTGCAAGATGGTGTTTCGTTTACCATTTGAGAGATTTTGTGTTGTGAGAGTGTGGAGAACACGAATTGATCAATTTTACTTTTTAAAAGTTTTTTTGTTCGCTGTTTTCGTCAAGTAAAGTTTTAAATACAAATCGGATGCAGACAGGCTTTGTATTTTGAGATTCTGAGATTCTTTCTCGTTGTCCTTGCAATATTCCATGACTAAAAGGATAATAATCCATCCGCCCACGTGTGTCCATCGCACTTAATTCTCAAGGGTTCCTGCTGTCGTAGAATAATAAAAATGGTTCTGTTCCAAAGCTAATAACCGATTTACTTTTAAACAGAAATTTGTTTCCCTTTAATGAAGTCTACATAACCTCAACTTGATCGGGTACCCAATGCTGTGCAGCAAAATCCATGTGTGGGTTCGCAGTGCATTGAAAACGTTGAAATCTTGTAAATATTTTCAAGTGTTTGTGTGTGTGTGTGTGTGTGTGTGTGTGTGTGTGTGTGTGTGTGTGTGTGTGTGTGTGTGTGTGTGTGTGTGTGTGTGTGTGTGTGTGTGTGTGTCTGTGTGTTTGCATGTTGCTCTTTCACAGCCAAAATGTCACACCGAGAGGCCCCAAATTTTGGGTGGAGGTACTTCAGAATCTGGGCAAGGTTGTAAGCTCCCACAATTGGCCTTGTAATCCACTTTGAGGCCACCAAAGGCTGCTATAAAGTGCAAATTGGGATGTGGGGAAACTTGATTAAAATATAAAATTGATGAACCTATTATTTTTATTTTGTGTCATTGCAAGGAGCTATGTAATCCTCCTCAGTTTAATTAATGCAACAGATGTCCAGGGATTTCCTCAATGGGCCTTGGCTTTCTGGGGGCAGATTCCCCGCTTTTAGAGCCGCAGCGCCTCCTGTCGGGTCTGAAGTCTGGAATCCCAGCTTGAGCTTTGATCGGATCTTCGAGCCCACGGGAAGCTCCAGCAGCTAAGCTTTGATGTTTCTCTGTTTGCTATTGTGTCGATCCACATGTGTCTGTCTTCTTGTCAATCCAGGCGTGTAATACCTTTTCAAAAGCATTCCATTACGTACTGAATTGCTCTGCCTTTGGTAGGTTCATGGTTTCCATGGAGTCCACCATCTATGCCAACGGTTCTTATTTTCAAATCTTTGACCGCCTTCATCTTTCATCCAATCTGGCATAATCATTCATTCTCTGTCTTCCTCTCTGCAATCAATCTGTTCTAACTGCATGACCAAAGCAATTTTTTTCTTTCTCTTCCTAATTGTCTCAATCAAACACCTTCCCTCCTGCATAACCTCAAGAACTCGGTCACCAAACTCTCCGACCTGTTGCAGTTTATGTTCATTGATGTCGATCATCCGGTTTATATATCCACATCTTTTGATTTGTTCCTCATATCTTTGCAACATTTTCCTTTTCCAAAGAATCTTTATGTAGACCGGGCACTTTTCAGGACCAATCTTCCATTCATGTATAGCAGTGAGGTATTTGTGCATAAACCTCCTGATGATATACTCAGGATATCCATTCTTACTGAGGATGCCAGCAATCTTGTCCATCTCTGCATGAAGCTTGGAATTGGAACATATCCTCTTAGCTCGACTCACGAAGACATTGATCAAACCAATCTTGTATCTCGTTGAATTAAAAGAGTCCCATCGAGTATACTGGTCGGTGAAAGTGGGCTTTCTATACATGGACGTAGTGAATGATGATGCAGATCTCTCGACGAGGACGTCCAGAAAGGAGAAGCAATTGGTACATTCGAATTCCATCGTGATTCAAGAAGTGGTCACAGACTTCATGAGATTCAAACAGGCAAAATATGTCATCCACAAATCTGTAGTATACGATGGGGGATCGAGTTACCTGCAACTTGGTCAACTTCTGCAGTTCTTGATAGCCAACAAAGATGGTTTTTTTAATGTTGGGCCCGAGAGCAATGGGTGATGAGACATCAGTGGAGAATGTCCAATCAGAATTGACTTTGTTGATATGTGTCTATGAGACTGTTCTTCTTCATTATTAGAATTTCACCTGAAGAGAGCACAACAAAAGCTTTGTGGTTTTCTTTTCATGATAATGTCTTTCAAATGTCTCTGTTTATGTATATATTAAAGTTTTGTAGTACCAAACATCTTTTTAATAATCCTTTTAAAACACAATTCCATGGTGTTGGAAGTGACCTCCTTTAGCATCGTAATTGTGTTGAATGAGATAAATGCTGTTTTTCAGGGATTTCAAAATTCTTTAAAATTATTTGAGAAACAAATAGAGACTACAAAAGACATAAGCTCAGGGGGAATTTGGGCCGAGTCTGCTCAGACCTCATTTGGTGGATTTGTCTCACTCTTGCCGAGATGTCTTTGCAACTTCTGCCATTCAATACTTCACTCCCCCTCATAAATTATACATCTGAAGAGGCATCCATATTTTATCAGAGTTTTTACGAAATCACCCATCTCGACTTCTCAAATGCCCTTCAACTAATGATTTGAGGTTTGAGACAGAGAGGGAGGGTGTGAATGGCCAGGTGTTCGTTTCACCCCTTCAAAGCAAAAAGGAACAAAACCCCAAAAAATTTAGAAAACAAAGATTGCAGACTCTCACCAAGACCTGTTTTGTGTAGTTTTACAGTACGTATTTTATGGACTTATATTTTAAATTGTACATAATTTATAGGAGGTACTCAATTGAAAAAAAAAAGGAGAACGTGTACTACCAC
>NC_140963.1:40456121-40463621 GCF_056783735.1 Eptatretus burgeri | reverse complement strand
TGGCCGTCAGCACGCCGGCGGGCGCGAAAACCGCAACACTGGTGTCAGGTCGTGCGATACAAATTCATCGCCCTCCTCGCGGCACTGGTATCGGAGAACAGGAAAACGGGCTCTCCTGTCTCCGGCTAAATTCACGGGAATCGGTCCAGGGGTGAGAGAAGCGACCCCCGATTCCCTCCAAATTACGAGCGAGCAAATTAACCCTTCACGAGAAGCAAGATGGCGTCTCAAGGCGAGCGGGAGCCGGGGGTATTAGAAATGGATGTAGAATGTGTAGGATCCATGGTCCAGGATGGAATCCCCGAGCAGGAAATGTTGATTGTGCAGGAACACGGACTCGCCCAACTGAACCCAGGGCCCGAGGTGGGTGCGGCAGCGGCCGCGGTGTATGACACCTCCCCCCCCCCTCTCCACCAAGACCCTTCCCCAACCCCTGCCGAAACGGCTCAGCTGAGTGCATCCGACATGGCCCAGCTATTCACCATGCTGGCACAAATGGATGCAAACACAAATGAAATGAAAAACGAAATGAAAGGCATGAACGAAAAGATGGATACAAATACAAATGAAATGAAAAACGAAATGAAAGGCATGAACGAAAAGATGGATACAAATACAAATGAAATGAAAAACGAAATGAACAAGCAAATAAACGGAATGGAAGCAAACATGAAGGAAGAAATGAAAGAGCTACGGGGTGAGACGCAGAACATGGGAATGAGCCTGAAAGGAAGCTTGGAAGAACTAAAAAACGAAATGAAAAAGGAAGTCGACACGATACGAGCGGAGGTGACCGGGTTAAAAGAGAAAGTAAAAGGAGTGGGAGTCGCAATGGAAGAAAGTAAACAAGAGAGGGTAAACGAAATAAAGACGGTGGTGGGAAAAATAGACAAAGTAGGAAAAGGATTGGGAGAAGTAAAACAGGGACAAGACCAAATAAAGGAGGAAATCGGGAGGAACACAACGGCGATAGAGGAATTAAAAAGAGAACAAGGGAAAATAAAGGAGGGATTGGGAGCCGTGAAGGAGGACTGTGAGAAAAGACATCGGGAAATGACAGACAAAGTTGAAAACCTGCGAAAGGAGGTAAAAGCGGAGACACAGAAAGGATTAAAGAAGGTGGCGGAGGAATGTAGAAAGAGACATGAGGAGGTAATTAATGAAATGGAGCGGAAAGCCGGAGAAAAGACAGAGGAACTGGGGGAGCAGATAGGAAAAAACCGGGGCGAGACAGAAGAGCAGTTTAGGACAACGAGGGAGGAAATATCCAAGACAAATAAGATGGTGACACAGGTACAAGGGGAGGTGGAGCAAATAAGAGAAAAAGTCGGGAACTGTCGTTAGGAACGATAGGGGAGGAAATAAATGGGGTAATAAAGGGGAAAATGGAGGAAATGGAGAAGAGACTGACGGATAGGGTGGAGGCCCGGTGTGAGAAGCAGGGTGGCCTCCTTCGGGAACAGGGGGAGAGGATATACTCCCTCGAGGCGGATCGTGCCCAGGTGGGGCCGGTGTCACAGGGCGGAGGAGGAGGCTTGCCCGATGCGGGGGTGAGCATGCCAAGCTTGGGGAGGGGAGAGACCGCGGGGTCTTTTGGCCTAATGGGGGTACCCGGAATGACTGTTCCAGGGGGTGTGCAGAGTGCGAGTCCAATGGCTTGGGAGAATAAGCGGGACGACGCGGGGCACGGACAGACGCAGACAAGGGTGGTGGAGCCCCCGGGCAAATGGCTCGGACCCTGCGGGAGTGAGGCACCGTTGGGACTGGGGAGGTACACTCCTCCCGGAGTCCCTAGGGAACGGGAGGAGACCTCGAAAGAACCGAGGGTGCCGCTACCCCCGTACGATGGCAAGACGGACTTGAGGGCATATATGGCCCAGTTCCAGTGTGTTGCCAGAGGCAATGGCTGGAACGAGGTGCAGGGTGTGGCACAACTCACAGCGGCCCTGCGTGGCGTGGCTTTGGAAGTCCTGACCACGGTACCCAGTGAGGGGGCGACCCTGGAGGATCTCCATTCGGCCCTAAAAACCGATTTGGCATGGACCAGCAGAGCGAGCTTGTTAAAGCTCAGCTCAACGGGCGCAAACGACGTCCCCAGGAATCACTGGGAGAATTGGCACATGACATTCGCCGCTTGGTGGGGATCGCGCACACCAACATGCCGCCGGAGTACCGGGAGGAGATTGCCCTGGACCATTTCCTTCGAGCAATAGGGGGCACCGATGTCGGAGCATTGCTCACCGTATGGCGCCCGGACAACCTCCAGAAGGCGACTGATACTGCTGCCTGCTGGGAGGCAGCCAGAACGCCATTGGGAGGGGCTGGGCGCCATGCGGTGGCAGTCCGACAGGTGGACCCCGTGCACGACAGTGCGCTGGGAGCCGGGGCAACCCTGGGCGACCAAGCGCGAGTGGAAAGGATGGTGCAGGGCATGTTCGACCGCCGGTTCGGGAGACCTGTGGAGAGGCGGTCGGGCCCGGGAAGGGCGGGAGATGGGCCATCGGGGGGTACCCCAATTCGGAATGGAGGGGGGTATAATTCGGCGTACTGGAGGCAAACACCTTACCAGAAGAGATGTTATAATTGTGGCGCAGGGGATCACCTGCAGCGGAGGTGCAACGCCCCGCGCAGGGAAAGGCCCCCGCGAAGAGAAGAGCCACGGCCCCCTAGACCACCAACTCCGCCCCGGGTCAATAGGGATAGCCAGGCCCAACCATCCCCCCCCCCACCAGTCCCCGGGAAACTAAGAAGTGCCGAACATGTAGGGCCGTGTTCGGCAGACTCAGACGGAGAAGAGCCCTCAGAACTGCGACAGGTCATCAGTTGTGGCCAAATTGGCAAAGGCAGCTTAACAATTCGGTGCAAGATTGCCGGCGTAGGGGTAGACGCCGTGGTGGACACAGGAGCAAGCGCCACGATCATCAGCCCTGTGGTCCTTGATTCGAATGTAGACGGTTGGGATGAGATCCACCGTCTGCAAAACCATAGTTTGCAGCTAGCTACCGGGGCAACGGCCCCTATCATAGGACGTGGTTTCGTGTCGTTTAAATTGGGCACTGTGAAAACCAAGATAGAGGTTTGGGTGGCAGAGGTGTACGACCCATGTCTAATAGGGTTGGATATGCTGACGGCCGGTGGTTGTAAGATCGACTTGGGCCGGGGGGTCATGCAGTTGGGTGGTGAGGAGTTGCCGTTAGGAGGCGTGAGCACGGATGAGAGGGTGGAGCTGGAGGCTCCTGACTCCGTGGTCATTCCCCCGGGTGCCGAGGCGGTGGTCCCGGCCCGGTGGCGAGCACCCCCAACGTGGCAGGGCCCCTGCGGCCTAGCGGAACTACCGGCAGGGCTGTCAACCCCGGGCTTAGTCGTGGGCCGCACCCTGGTAAGTACCGACGGGCCAGTAGTGCCCGTACGGGTGATAAATGTTAGCACGGAACCACGCACTATCAGGAAGGGCACGAAGGTGGCAGATTGCATCCCAGTAAAAGAGGTCGCAGAGCTGAGGGACGATAACGTCGAGCCGGACCGGCCCCAGAAGGAGTCTCCAGACTCGATTAGGAATTGGCCCGGTCCCATTTGTGAGATGGTAAATCGGAGTAGTGTAGATTTGGAGGAGGCCCAGCGGGAGGCCTTATACAAGCTGGTCGACCGACACATCGGGATCTTCTCCTTGTCACCCGAGGATATTGGACGTACGGGCCTGCTGCAACATCAGATCCACACCAATGGGGCCCGGCCTGTCCGTCAGCCTGCTCGAAGGCTCCCATGGAGCAAAAGAGAGGAGGCTGATGAACAGGTTGAAAAGATGCTCAATGCAGGTGTCATCGAGCCCTCGGCAAGTCCTTGGATGTCACCAGTTGTGCTGGTTAAAAAGAAGGATGGGACCACGCGTTTCTGTGTGGACTATCGCCAGCTGAACAACGTGACACTCAAAGACTCCTATCCCCTGCCTAGAATTGACGATACCCTCGACGCCGTTGCAGGCTCTAAATGGTTCTCAACTTTGGACCTCAAGAGTGGGTATTGGCAGGTGGAGATGGATAAGACGGGGAAGGAGAAAACGGCATTTTCC
Source organism: Eptatretus burgeri (assembly GCF_056783735.1). NCBI lineage: Eukaryota > Metazoa > Chordata > Myxini > Myxiniformes > Myxinidae > Eptatretus > Eptatretus burgeri. The sequence continues at coordinate 40,459,552 of NC_140963.1, read as the reverse complement.
ACAGGGAAGGGACTGTATCAGTTCACTGTGATGCCGTTCGGTTTGTGTAACGCGCCCGCCACCTTTGAGAGACTGATGGAGCGTGTACTAGGCGGCATGCCGTGGCAGTCATGCCTGGTGTATCTGGATGACGTCCTGGTACACGCTAAAACATTCACCCAGGAGATAGCCAATTTGGACCAGGTGTTTGGGCACCTCAGGCAGGCAGGGCTGAAATTGAGCCCAGAGAAATGCACTTTGTTCGCGACAGAGGTGGCCTATCTCGGACACGTGATAGGCCGCGAGGGGGTGAAGACCGACCCCGGGAAAATTACAGCGGTAGAGGAGTGGCCCGTACCTACAACTGTCAAACAGGTGCGGGGCTTTTTGGGACTTTGCTCCTACTACCGGCGTTTCGTGGCAAACTTTGCGGAGATAGCCAGGCCCCTTCACCGGTTGACGGAGAAGGGGTTGAGATTTAATTGGACAGAGGAGTGCCAGGAGGCCTTCCTCAAATTAAAGCAGTGTTTGACATCCGCACCTGTTTTAGCGTACCCCACCGATGACGGGATGTATACCCTGGACACGGATGCAAGCCAGGAAGGATTGGGAGCAGTCTTGTCTCAGACACAGGGGGGCGTGGAAAGAGTGATCGCGTATTACAGTCGGGCCATGAGTAGGCCCGAACGAAATTATTGCGTAACTCGTAAGGAACTATTGGCTATGCTGTCTGCCGTGAACCATTTCCACCCGTACTTGTACGGGAGGAAATTTTTGGTTCGAACTGACCATTCCTCCTTGCAATGGCTCTTACGGTTCAAGGAACCGGAGGGCCAAATTGCAAGGTGGTTGGAAAAATTGCAGCAGTACGATTTCAGTGTGGTCCATAGAGCCGGTAAGGCTCATGGGAATGCCGATGCGCTCTCTCGACGCCCCTGTCTGAGGGAAAACTGCAAATATTGTACGAGACGTGAGGAGAGGGACCAATTGGCAGACGCCTCCCCGAAACTCCCAGTCCGTGCGGCCCGGGTGGTAGGCCCAACTTTGCCACTAACCGCGGGAGAGGAATTTGGTGGATTGGCATGGAGCACGGCCCAGCGGGAAGACCCCGTGCTAGGGCCAGTGTACAAATGGGTCCAGGAAAACAGGAGGCCCAGTGGGAGGAAATCGCCCCATTCGGGGCGCGAACAAAGGCATACTGGGCTCAGTGGAGGACCCTAGAAATGAGGGACAACATCTTGTATCGCAAGTGGGTGGAGATTCCTTCTGAACAAACTTCTTGGCTGGTGATAGTCCCTGATGGGTTTAAGACCCAAATTTTGAAACAGGTGCACGGTACCCGCGCCGGCGGCCATTTGGGCAGGACCAAAACAAAATCTCGGGCCCGCCGGCGGTTCTATTGGGTTAACATGGGGCGCGATGTACAGGACTGGTGTCGAGCATGCGACGCCTGTACTGCAAAAAAGGGACCGCCACAGAGGATGAGGGCCCCACTCCAACTACATCAGGTTGGGGCTCCCCTGGAGCGAGTGGCCATGGACATTTTGGGACCACTGCCCCCACTCGCCAGGGTAATAAGTACGTCCTCGTAATTATGGACTATTTCACCAAATGGCCAGAAGCCTTTGCCCTTCCCAGCCAGGAAGCAGGGGTTGTGGCCAAGGCCTTCGTAGAAGGATTTACATGCCGGTATGGGATTCCGCAGGAGCTGCACACGGACCAGGGACGAAATTTTGAGAGTGAATTACTAAAAGAGGTGTGCAGGCTCCTGGAAATTCGAAAAACACGGACAACGCCCCTGAGACCACAGTCTGATGGCATGGTGGAGAGGTTCAACAGGACCCTGGTCCAACAGTTGGCCCTCTTCACCGCCACTAACCAGGAGGACTGGGACGAACACCTTCCGTACCTCCTGATGGCCTATCGCACGTCCCAGCATGGGTCTACCGCATGTAGTCCGGCGCTGTTGATGTATGGATGGGAGCTGAGAAGCCCGTCGATTTATTGTGCGGTCCGACGCCTGAGCGGCTTGATAGGCCCCCGGGGGAGGGCTATGCCCGTCGGTTGGAGGAGGGCTTGGAGAAGGTCCACGCCTTCGCACGACACCAGCTCCAACAGGCGGGCATAAAGATGAAGCGCAGGTACGACCACCGGAGCCAGGTGAGCAAATACCCACCGGGGGCAAAGATTTGGTTCTTTAACCCCCGGCGAAGGAAGGGCAGATGCCCGAAGCTCACCTCACCTTGGCAGGGCCCGGGGGTCGTCCTGGCGCAAGTCAGTGACGTGGTCCTAAAAATTAAAATGGGACCACGAGCCCTCTCTCGGATCGTCCACGCGGACCGCCTGAGGCCTTACAAGGGCGACCTTACGCCCTCATGGATATGTCTTGCCGGAGGAGTCGGTGCTGGAACAGCCGCTCCCGCAGAGGCGCAGGGCTCTCAGAGTCTTGCGACGAGTTCACGAGCCCAGTAGGAAGGGAGGAAATTCCCCCCCCCCTTGGGAAATTGATTTTTGGGACATTCGAGACAGTGACTGACAGTGAATGTGTAGAGGGGACGTAGCTTAGCTACGTAGTGTTAAAAGGAACGTGCTATAGTTTAAGGGACGACGTGGGAGCACGAGTTAGTTAGGGGATGTAGTTAGAAGGATGGCAGAGTTCAGCGGTGTGTGTGTTGAAGAGATGAGAGTTGTGAGGTGAGTACATGGTGAGTGAGTGAGGCCAGCGGGTCTGTGTGTATGGAGTGAATGGGGAATGCATGGTGCGATGAGTGATTGGGGGGAGGAGTGACTCCCGCCCAAGGGACCCCGGGGTCAGTATAAAGTGAGTTAGCTGGGTTAATCAAATTGAAAAATGGAGGTCGTTTTGTTGTTGGTGGGAAAGTAGGCTCGAGACCCATTTGGAGGGGTGCAGGAGCCCTGTTGACGGGCTTGGGAGCGTGGCTGCGAAAGGTGAGTATCGCTGAGTGGGTACCCCGGGCACCAGGCTAGTCGGCCGCGGTAGGCCATGGGCCCATGTGGGGCCGGGATAGAGTAGTGGGCACGGGTGCGCCTGCTTGGTGCGGGGGCCCGGGGCGCCATTAGCCGCGTGGGCAGTGTTGTGGGCACGGGTGACCCTCGGAAAGGGGCCCGGGAGGCCGGCCTGCCACGTGTGCGTTTCAGGGGAGGTGCCATGGGGGCACTCCCCGGTGTTAGGGAGCTGGTAGGCTCGGAGGCAGTGTAGTGCCCGGGGGTGCCATAGCGGGAGATTCGGCAGAGGGTCGTGCCTGCCGGAGGGAGCCACGTGTCCCAGCCAGGAGACCGTGTGAGGGCACGGAGAGAAAATTGGGGGGCGAGGCCCGAAATTGTGAGGACACCAACACAGGCGACGGGAATCTGGGTTGTTAGAACCAATAGTTTAAGCGAGAGGCGCTTGTTGAAAGCCCCGGGGTAGTTTAACAGTTAAATGGATAGGG
>NC_140963.1:40446121-40448621 GCF_056783735.1 Eptatretus burgeri | reverse complement strand
TGGAAATTCGCAGAACATCATAAAGGTCCTTAGTTCAGTTATATTGCTCAATGTGTGTTCAGGAAGATTTCCCCACTGTTGTTTAATAGGATTTATTTGTGTGGACAGGGCTGTGAATCTTCAGGTAGCCTTTATTCTTTGCTATCGTTATTTTGGACCAACCGCTTCACACCAACCACTACCACCACCAACATCGCTCTCAACAACCACTTCCCACAACCCTCATAACCACACCACCACGTTTCCACCTCGGCACATGGTTGCCAGAGACCTGGCCTTCGTCGAGGGAAAGCAGGCGGCCCCCGTTCCCCCCCTCCCCCGGACGAATGGTGTCTCCACGGTGAATTCCACCCTGCTGTGGAAGAAGACAAATGAAGCAGCGAGGGAGTGTCCCCGATTTGGTGGGAAAACGCTCCCATCGAGAAGGTTCCCGCATGTTCAGGAAGTTTCCCGCATGTTCTGGAAGGAGGGCGGGGGAGAGTGGAGGGGCAGAGCGGGCGTAATAAAAAGCACGCACGGAGCATTCGTTCTCTCTTTCGGGCATTGCTGGATGTCTCTCGGTCGTTGCTGGATCTGGATCTGGATCTCTCTCTGGATCTCTGGATCTCTCTCTCTCTCTCTCTCTGGATCTCTGGATCTCTCTCTCTCTCTCTGGATCTCTGGATCTCTCTCTCTGGATCTCTGGATCTCTCTCTCTCTCTCTCTCTCTCTCTCTCTCTCTCTCTCTCTCTCTCTCTCTCTCTCTCTCTCTCTCTCTCTCTCTCTGGATCTCTGGATCTCTGGATCTCTGGATCTCTGGATCTCTGGATCTCTGGATCTCTGGATCTCTGGATCTCTGGATCTCTGGATCTCTGGATCTCTGGATCTCTGGATCTCTGGATCTCTGGATCTCTGGATCTCTGGATCTCTGGATCTCTGGATCTCTGGATCTCTCTCTCTCTGGATCTCTGGATCTCTGGATCTCTCTCTCTCTCTCTGGATCTCTGGATCTCTGGATCTCTCTCTCTCTCTCTGGATCTCTGGATCTCTCTCTCTCTCTCTCTCTCTCTCTCTCTGGATCTCTGGATCTCTCTCTCTCTGGATCTCTGGATCTCTCTCTCTCTCTCTCTGGATATCTCTCTCTCTCTCTCTCTCTCTCTCTCTCTCTCTCTCTCTGGATCTCTCTCTCTCTCTCTCTGGATCTCTCTCTCTCTCTCTCTGGATCTCTGGATCTCTCTCTCTCTCTGGATCTCTCTGGATCTCTCTCTCTCTCTCTCTCTCTCTCTCTCTCTGGATCTCTCTCTCTCTCTGGATCTCTCTCTCTCTCTCTCTCTCTCTCTCTCTCTCTGGATCTCTCTCTCTCTCTCTGGATCTCTCTCTCTCTCTCTCTCTCTCTCTGGATCTCTCTCTCTGATCTCTCTCTGGATCTCTCTCTCTCTCTCTCTGGATCTCTCTGGATCTCTCTCTCTCTCTCTCTCTCTCTCTCTCTCTCTCTCTCTGGATCTCTCTCTCTCTCTGGATCTCTGGATCTCTCTGGATCTTCTCTCTCTCTCTCTCTCTCTGGATCTCTCTGATCTCTCTCTCTGGATCTCTGGATCTCTCTCTGGATCTCTCTCTCTCTCTCTCTCTCTCTGGATCTCTGGATCTCTCTCTCTCTCTCTCTCTCTCTCTCTCTCTCTCTCTCTCTCTCTGGATCTCTCTCTCTCTCTCTCTCTGGATCTCTCTCTCTCTCTCTCTCTGGATCTCTCTCTCTCTCTCTCTCTCTCTCTGGATCTCTCTCTCTCTCTCTGGATCTCTCTCTCTCTCTGGATCTCTCTCTCTCTCTCTCTGGATCTCTCTCTCTCTGGATCTCTCTCTCTCTCTCTCTCTCTCTGGATCTCTCTCTCTCTCTGGATCTCTCTCTCTCTCTCTCTCTCTCTCTCTCTCTCTCTCTCTCTGGATCTCTCTCTGGATCTCTCTCTGGATCTCTCTCTCTCTCTGGATCTCTGGATCTCTCTCTCTTTCTCTCTCTCTCTCTCTCTGGATCTCTCTCTGGATCTCTCTCTGGATCTCTCTCTGGATCTCTGGATCTCTCTCTCTCTGGATCTCTCTCTCTCTGGATCTCTCTCTCTCTGGATCTCTCTCTCTCTCTCTCTCTCTGGATCTCTCTCTCTCTCTCTCTATCTCTCTCTGGATCTCTCTCTCTCTCTCTCTCTCTCTGGATCTCTCTCTCTCTCTCTCTCTCTCTCTGGATCTCTCTCTCTCTCTCTCTCTGGATCTCTCTCTCTCTCTCTCTCTCTCTCTGGATCTCTCTCTCTCTCTCTCTCTCTCTCTCTCTCTCTCTCTCTGGATCTCTCTCTCTCTCTCTCTCTGGATCTCTCTCTCTCTCTCTCTCTCTCTCTCTCTCTCTCTCTGGATCTCTCTCTCTCTCTCTCTCTCTCTCTCTCTCTCTGGATCTCTCTCTGGATCTCTCTCTCTCTCTGGATCTCTCTCTGGATCTCTCTCTCTCTCTCTCTCTCTCTGGATCTCTCTCTCTCTCTGG
>NC_140963.1:40441121-40443621 GCF_056783735.1 Eptatretus burgeri | reverse complement strand
CTCTATCTCTCTCTCTCTCTCTCTCTCTCTCTCTCTCTCTCTCTCTCTCTCTGGATCTCTATCTCTCTCTGGATCTCTATCTCTCTCTCTCTCTCTCTCTGGATCTCTATCTCTCTCTCTCTCTGGATCTCTCTCTCTCTCTCTCTCTCTCTCTCTCTCTCTCTCTCTCTCTCTCTCTCTCTCTCTCTCTCTCTCTCTCTCTGGATCTCTCTCTCTCTCTCTCTCTGGATCTCTCTCTCTCTCTCTCTCTCTCTGGATCTCTCTCTCTCTCTGGATCTCTCTCTCTCTCTCTCTCTCTCTCTCTCTCTCTCTGGATCTCTCTCTCTCTCTCTCTCTCTCTCTCTGGATCTCTCTCTCTCTCTCTCTCTCTGGATCTCTCTCTCTCTCTCTGGATCTCTCTGTCTCTCTCTCTCTCTCTCTGGATCTCTCTCTCTCTCTCTCTCTCTCTCTCTCTCTGGATCTCTCTCTCTCTCTCTCTGGATCTCTCTCTCTCTCTCTCTGGATCTCTCTCTCTCTCTCTGGATCTCTCTCTCTCTCTCTCTCTCTCTCTCTCTCTGGATCTCTCTCTCTCTCTCTCTGGATCTCTATCTCTCTCTCTCTCGTCACTGGAGTTGTCGCTGCCGCTGGACGCCGTGGAAGGACCTGGGCTGCTTCTGCCGGAGCTGCGTGATGATCATCTGGGCTCGTGTCCGAGTCAGGAGCTTGGAGCGGTCGGTTGGTGGAGGTGCGGGCGTCGCGAGGGAGACGCGGGCTGGAGGCGCAGCACTGCTGTGTCGCGCGAACCTGCGTGTGCATGTGGGGAGAGCCGGAGAGAGCTCGCCTGCCGTTTGGCAAGGCCTGGGCACAACCGCGACTACGCCAGCTGCCGTGGGGACGGGACGTCGCGACTCGCCCCATAAAGGCACCACGAGGGTGCAGGTAACCTGCAACGGTCTCGTGGGGCCCTTTCGGTCACTAAGGCCCCACGTTATAAAGGCCCACGGGCCCAGTCTGACTCCCTTGTCTTTGAGGCGGTCTTTTTCCTGGGGTTTTTCTTTGAATGCATGATGTGGCACCGAGTCCGTAAGTAAAACCTTTTAAGTAAATGTGCATTACCAGAGTCGGTTGTAGTGTTTTCGCCTTGCCCGTGTCTTTGTCCCCATCCCGCAGTCTTCGTAAAACAACTGCATGCGTGTTTTTTTCCATCATTGCTTACCTACATGACTGCATGATTGTTTGTATATGTGCTGTATAATAAATCTGCTTATTAAAATGTACCCCGTTCGTCGTGTCGTTTTCCCCCATTGAATCGCCGTATAGTTTTCTGGAATACTAGTTGGTTTTTGAATACCGATCATAGAATAGGGCCTGGCGAGCTCTAGCGATAATACTCGCTCAGTTATCCCAGAACGGAATGAACCGCTTAAGCGGTTCGTGTCCAAACAGGCCTTCGCCGAGGTAAGGTACCTCGGTAGGTTATTCGCGCGAATACTTAGGTGTATTGATATTCGGCGATTGACCCTGTCGCGCGTGGGTAGAATGCGGACTGGGCCGTGGTGTGCATTTTTTGGCACACCCGTGGCTGGTTCTCGGCGTTGTTCCGGGAAGTCTCTGATCTCTCTCGTCTCTCTCTCTCTCTCTCTCTCTGATCTCTCTCTCTGATCTCTCTCTCTCTCTCTCTCTCTCTCTCAGTCTCTCTCTCTGCTCTCTCTCTCTCTCTCTCTCTCTCTCTCTCTCTCTCTCTCTCTCTCTCTCTCTCTCTCTCTCTCTCTCTCTCTCTCTCTCTCTCTCTCTCTCTCTCTCTCTCTCTCACTACAGTCTCTCTCTCTCTCTCTCTCTCTCTGATCTCTCTCTCTCTCTCTCTCTCTCTCTCTCTCTCTCTCTCTCTCTCTCTCTCTCTCTCTCTCTCTCTCTCTCTCTCTCTCTCTCTGATCTCTCTCTCTCTCTCTCTCTCTCTCTCAGTCTCTCTCTCTCTCTCTCTCTCTCTCTCTGATCTCTCTCTCTCTCTCTCTCTCTCTCTCTGATCTCTCTCTCTCTCTCTCTCTCTCTGATCTCTCTCTCTGATCTCTCTCTCTGATCTCTCTCTCTGATCTCTCTCGGGTGGGCGTGATCTCTCTCTCTCTGATCTCTCTCTCTCTCTCTCCCAGATCTCTCTCTCTCTCTCTCTCTCTCTCTCTCTCTCTCTCTCTCTATCTCTCTCTCTCTCTCTCTCTCTCTCTCTCTCTCTCTCTCTCTCTCTCTCTCTCTCTCTCTCTGAGTCTCTCTCTCTCTCTCTCTCTCTCTCTCTGATCTCTCTCTCTCTCTCTCTCTCTCTCTCTGCGTCTCTCTCTCTCTCTCTCTCTCTCTCTGATCTCTCTCTCTCTCTCTCTCTCTCAGTCTCTCTCTCTCTCTCTCTCTCTGATCTCTCTCTCTCTCTCTCTCTCTGATCTCTCTCTCTCTCTCTCTCTGTCTCTCTCTCTCTCTCTCTCTCTCTCTCTCTCTCTCTCTCTCTCTCTCTCTCTCTCTCTCTCTCTCTCTCTAG
>NC_140963.1:40410925-40440621 GCF_056783735.1 Eptatretus burgeri | reverse complement strand
GTAGCTGGCTGATTAATAGCCGATAAAACGTACATCTGGTCCGACGGGGATTGGCGATATAAAACCGCTCGGCAAATGGAACGAGCTGCTTAAAGCGGCTCGTTTTCGTGCAGGCTCCGTTGAGGTATAAACCCCCGGCATTTCTGTCTGCGTGAATAATTAGGTACATCGACAATTCGGTGATCGACCCTGCAGTGCGGACAGAAGAGTTGGCTGATTTATGGTGTGGTTAACAACACCCGTAGCTGGGTTTCGGCATTGATCCGAAAAGCTGCGACTTGATTGCTCGTTCGATGGGCACGCGGCCGCAATTTAGCTAAAGGCGGTCACCCGGACGCCAAACGGGTGAAAATCCACAAAAATATCTTGGTTGGATAAGTGTCCACCTCCCTTACAATTGCTATTGTAAACTAGAAGGGCACTCGGCAGAGCGCATACCTCTGCCACGTAATGCCTAATCCACGAGAACATATTGGGCCCAATACATTTTTGAAATATCATGCTATATCTCGTTTTTGGCCCTATCTCTCAATGGTGAAGAATCACATAAAAAATTAAATAATTCTCTTATCCAGATCCAGATTCGGATCTTCACCAAAATTGAACCAATTTGTCCTTGCCACACCCCCAACCTGTCCATCAAGTTTTGTTTGAATCCGTCCAAAACTTTTTGAGATATCATGCTAGATATAATTTTTTAGCCCTGGTCTGACGAAACCAAGATGGAACTTTTTGGACCAAATGCAAAACGTTACGTTTCGCAAAAACTCAACACAGCACATCACCCAAAGAACGCCATCCCTACAATGAAGCATCGTGGTGGCAGCATCATTTTATGGGCATGTTCCTCATCAGCAGGGACTGGAAAATGGATGGAGCAAAATACAGAAAAATCAGAGAGGAAAACCTGCTGCCCTCTGCAAGGAAGCTGAAATTGGGACGGAAGTTCACCTTTCAGCATGACATCCCGAAGCACACAGCCACAGCTTCACTGAAGTGGTGAAGGACCAAAAACATAAATGTCCTTGAGTGGTCCAGTCAGTTCCCCATCCTAAATCCAATTGAAAATTTGTAGCAGGACTTGAAGATTGCCGTCCAAAAACACTCCCCATGCAACTTGACTGAGCTTGCACAGAAGAATGTGCTAATGGTAAATACCGATCCCACCAGACGACTCACTGCTGTAATTGCTGTTAAAGGTGCTTCCACCAAGTTTTAACTCAGGGGGGTGGACACTTATCCAACCAAGATATTCTACCTTTGTATCTTTAATTAATTTTCTGAAATTTGGAGAATTTGTTTTTCACTTGGAAGTTGTGGGTTACAATGTGCAAATAAAGATGGGAAAAGCCTGATTTAATGCAATTTAATTCAAGGCTATAAGACAACAAAAGGTGAAAACTTTCTATAGGCACTGTATATATAGTGGCCTGCAAATGGATTCACCTAAATCCAAAGTTTTCACATTTTGACACCACCTGAGCTTGTTTCATTACAATTTCAGATCAGAGTTAAGAGTATTCCCAGCAAACTACAAAGTGTTAAAGCTTATAAAAAAAAAAATTAACAATAAAATAAATTTTAAAAGCAGATAAAAATGTGAACAAGTAACGGTACATTTAGTCCAGATGCCAAACAGCCATTTCAGGGCAAAGCGTGCTTTAGTGTCATTATGAAGTTTTTTTGGTTGATTCATCATCTCTGAGCTATCCTGAATCAGAATCAGCCAGGTGCCAGACTCCAACCTTGAGGAATATTTTTTGGAGGCGAAAAACAAAATGGCCACCACCGGCTTTCGATAAATTCTGTTTTGGGCGAAATCTTCACTTCTAATGCACTTACACACACAATTTTGGTGTCTACTACTATGTTTCATGCGACAGACAAGTTAAACATTGATGATTCTCTCAAGATTGGATGACAACAGACGGTGGAATTTGAATTTGGATGGCCAACGAGCTTCAACAAGACACTAACCAAGAAAGTGACCCTGATGACTTCGACCAAAAAGAGCATCAAGCTGGATGGAAGGCCAGTATATGATACCGAATTGATCTTCACCCGAGTCATATGTCTCCAACAATACAGGGATATTGATATCAAGGATGTCCTCTCTTATGAACTGTCCCCTGTTCCAGCCTCCTTGTTTGATGAGAGCGGTGCAATGCAGGCTCAGTCGAAAGCAATCCTGAAGACGAAACTCCAAGTTGAGCAATCAAGTCGAATCCAAGGTGTTCCAGATGCTGTCATCATCGATGGATGCACCATGTTATGGACTGTACATTGGCCAACAAATGGTACAGTTGAGGATTATGTGATCAACTTCATGGGAACCATCAAATACCACCTGGAGTGTTGTGACGTTTACTTGATTTTCGACAGGTACATCAAAATCAGCACGAAACAAATGACGAGATCCAGTCACGCAGGTCATGATTCAAGTCGAAAACATCACCTCAACTTACATCACAAAACGTGGTCCTAAATGTAGCCTTCAACAAAGTACAACTGATCAGTTTGATCTGTCAGTGCCTGATGACCCATATTGTGGACAACCAAACCAAACTGGTGATCACCGGAAAAGATCCAACACCAGTACAAGTATGGAACAATTCCACTCTCCAGAGACAGGATCTGAAAACTCACCATGAAGCAGATGTCATCATCATCCATCACTTAGTTAGAATTGTGTCAGGTGTAGTGGTGACTCGTACATCAAAGTGGTTTGCGACGATACAGATGTCTCTGTCCTGTTGATTCATTTCTACCTCGAGGAAAAGACGACTGTGGATATCAGCATGGAGAGTCCGTGTGCTGGGAGGGTGAACGTAGACATTCGCCAAACAGCACTGAAACACAAAAGCATCGCCAAATATCTGCCTGCTGTACATGCTCTGACCGGATGCGATACTGTCTCATATTGTTTGGCTTTGGAAAGGCCACAGCGCTGAAGATACCAATGGGCAGACATCATCCCACCTTACTTGGTCAGCTGGAAGCAGATGAGGAAAAGATGATATCTGAGGCAACTACCTTCATTGCTGTCTGTTATGGTTCCAAAGTCGAAGGTGATATGTCCACACACCGGTATCAGTTGTGGAAGTCTAAGATGGCCAACTCCAAGATTACCTCTGCTCCGAAATTGAAGTCGTTGCCCCAAAGCATGATGCCTTTGTTCAACATGTACACCACGCTTATCATCAAGTCATTATATGGAAATCGGCCACTCAGTCAGACCCTCCGAACTTGGATCCCATCAAGTATGGATGGCAAGAAGGTGAGGACGGTGCGACGTTGTGTCCTTCCACCTGATGTGTCTGCTGCACCAGTCACCATCCTGCAGGTGATCAAGTGTGGATGCCCCACCAGCCGGCCATGTTCCACCGGGAGGTGTGGTTGTGTGGCAGCACAGATGTCATGTTCGATGTTTTGCAGTTGTAATGCTGGATCAGACTGATGTAACGAACAGACAAGGGCAGTGGCTGCTAATCATGACGACGATGATGAAGATTGAACATAATGTAGAACATTGCATCCTTAACAAAGTTAATATTTGTTTGCCGAAAAATAAAAGGTAATTTCAAAATCATATACATGTACATACTTACTTTAAGACATAACCCAAAGTCATAGTCAACTATCCACATGTATCTGGATATATTTGTTTAAAAATGGTATTCCAATATAATCATCAATTCATTGATCATTGCAAGTAAGTTACTTCAGCTGTCATTGACTATTATTGTACGTAGTATTAATATTTGAGGGTTCATCAAATTCAATTTCTTACTCGAAGTGATCAGTGGAACTGCAAAATCGCCCTTTTTCATATTAAAATGGTGGTCATCTTGAAAATATGAGACAGGTCTTATATAACACCTTCAATTTTATCATTATCGGATTCCTTGACTATTAAAACATAGTAGTAGACACCACAATTGTGTAAGTGCATTAGAAGTGAAGATTTCGCCCAAAACAGAATTTATCGACTCGGTGGCGGCCATTTTGTTTTTCGCCTCTTAAAAAAATTCCTCAAGGGTGCGAGTCTGGCACCCGGCTGATTCTGATTCAGGATAGCTCAGGGATGATGAAGAAAAAAAAAATAAAAAATAAAAAAATTAAAAAAAAAAAAAAAAAAAAACTTCATAATGACACCACAACATGCTCTCACATTTCCGCTGGACTCATTCAATGTAAGCCATCCCCATGCCAAATAAGTAAATAACAATCCTCCAGTGCGCGGCATCGCTGGGCACCAAAAGGTGTCTTCCAGTGCATGGAGTCAGAATTGGTAGTGAGTGATGTGCAATAATCGATTAGATTTTTTGCACAATTAAAATTAATTTTAAAAATCATAAAATAATTAATTTCTCAACCAATTGCCAAATAGCATACCTAAACCATCACTGTTTCACCCAAATCTTTAACGCCATGAAAATTAAGCAATTCATCCAAAAAAATATATCAATTAGTTGATATAATCAATAAATCAAAAATACCCCTTAAAGCCAATTCATTGTTCACCGCCATGTACAAATATCAGTTTCCAAGCTCAAAGTGTGCTCGAGAAATTGCCCAGCTATGAGAAAGAAAATAAATAACAAATAAATAAATTGATAATAATTAAGTAATCAATTAATTGATTGATGAATCAAAAAAATTTTATTTAAAAAAATTCCATTCTTGCCAAAACGCATCTTCACTTTTGGCCCAAATCCCAGCTTCCTATATCAAAAGATGGCCCAGATATCGCCCGGACAAACAAACAAACAAACAAGAAAATGGAGTAAAAACTGAGCACTCCCTTCCTTCGTCGCCCGGCGATTACATCATGCATCGCCTGGATATGGATTTGGGAAGGAGCAGTGTACAATAAGTTACATGGAGAAAAATCAGAAGATTCTCAGTTGAACAAGTATTCAAACCCTTTGCCCAATTCCTCAATCATTTCAAGAGAAAATAGTTTGAAATGTCACAAACAAAGTGTAATATGTTTCACCTGTATGTAATCAGTGGATTAATTTTAAAATTAAGCTCACTCACTTATCTCAGGAGTTTTAAGGTGCAACTCACTTGGTCAACCAACAAGGCAAACATGAAGACCAAGGAGCTTTCCAAACAAGTCAGACAAAGTGGTGGAGAAGCACCATTCAGGAGAGGGTTACAAGATGATTTCAAAGTCACTCATTATCCAGTTGAGCACAATGACATCCATCATTAAAAAGTGGAAGACATATCATACCACCCAGATTTGACCCAGATCACGTCGCCCATCCAAACTCAGCAGCTGAGCAAGCAGGAAACTGGTTCGGGATGTCACTGTAAATCCAAAAATGACTGAAAGATCTGCAAGGCATCGCTTCTCCTCACCAGAGGAGATCCCTTGCAGATCTATATCGATACACTCTCCTCACCACTTTCGTCCTCCTGCATAGGTACCGACAGTGCCACACCCCATAATCCAATTTGTCCACTACTCCACCAGCCCGACCAAAACATCTAAAACCTCTGGCTCACAAACTGCGGAGACAGGAATATCACTGCCAAGGTATGTAAATCTCTGTGACATCAAGATCCACACCACAAACAAGATATCGAAAGCCTGGATTTTCGTTTTGACCCAGGAGACCCATAATCCCAGTGGGTCAAGCTCCTCAATCAGCACCTGCAGGACCCCCATTAGGATATCCAGTCTCCACAAAGATGACTGCCTCATCTCCGAAATCAAGACGAGAGATCGTGACATTCCCAAACAATGCAACGCAGCTCGATTTCTCCGACATTCTCCCCAGAATCCAGTCCATACAAGCGCTGAAAAGTGAGGGGGTTGGGGGGGGGCAGTACGCACTCCTGAGAACTCCAAAACTGGAAATGAAACTACCACACATCACAGCACTCTCAGTAGCAGAGTATAGTTCAGAAATCAGATTGATCACTTTTGGTGGTTTGAGACAAAGACCAAAATTGCTCGAGAGGGCATCCCAATTCACTGAATCAAATGCTTTGCAGAGACCAACAAAGACTGTAAGCAACCCCTGTTGACAACTCCACAGGATTCCCTGAAACACCAAGACCCCCAAATCCCCACTCATCTTGTTTGCAAACTCTTCAGCTGCCCTCATCCTTAAGCCTGCAAACATTCAGCCAAGGCTGTGAAGGTACCACACTCCTGGATTTCAGCTGCAACTTCAGAGTTGCTAAAAACAACAAGCATGTGATCAGTATTGAGGAACTGAGCACTCTGGTAGAGCCTGCAGTTCTGGAGCATCTTCCAGTGATCATCAATGAGCGCATGGTTAATCTCTTTTGCCACAACACCAGCATTGGAATACCAAGTCCAGCAATGTGACTGTGTGGGCGCTGAAACCATAAACCAGCCACCACAAGTACACATCTTATAAAGTGAAGAAACTTAGTGCTATTCTGGTTCACAGTTCCAGACCAATGAGGACCAACACATGTCTCATAACCATCCCCATCAGTTCCAATCGATGCATTGAAATCCCCCAAGACTAGAAGAGCATTTCGCCTGGGGCACTGATCAACCACAGACTCGAGCATGGCATAGAATGTCCTTCACAGTGAGTTCACTCACCTAAGTCAGAGCATACACAGAGACCTGGGAAATGACACCCAAGGAGTGAAAAATACTCAACCTCATAATACGATCGTTGACTTGTGTTACCTCTATCATGGGAGTCAACTTATTGGACACAACTACAGCAACTATTTGGGCATGGTAACCATCAGTGCGACCAGACCAGAAGTAGGTGAAAACACCTGCCATGATTTTGCCACTATCTGGTCTCTGAGCCTCAGAGAGTGCTGCAATACAGATGTCCAAATACCTGGAGCTCAGATGAAAACAGTCACAGGTTATAATCCTCTCTGAATGAGGATATGCCAGGCACCGAGCCGAATGGACAACCTCAGGTTAACACGAGGAGACCACGGTCCGGTGGATAACACCTCCGCACCACCCCCATCACAACCTGACCCAGCAGGGTTGCCCTGTGGTTTCCCTCCTTTCAAAGAATGGGGGGTTTGAAGGCTTTGCCCGAGTCCCATAATCTAGTGAGCTGCCCTACGAAAGGCCGGAGTGCAAATCCTGTTACCAACTGACTAAAAATGGGTAATCCACCTGAAGGACGTCATGCACCGACACAGTTGGGCACCAGATATGGAAGGCTGTTGGCTCACTTGGAGCTCCTCCACCCTTTGACAGGTTTTGTTTTTAATCCTGCTGGGTGTCCATATCCATACACTGTACTCACCAGGAAATCTGGTGGGAGAGTCGGGTTAGTCGACACAGGTTTAGAACTGATGCTTTGCCATGCCAAATTATGTTCCTTACAGAGGGGTCTGGTCAGGTATAGGAGCATGTGCCAGAACAGCACATCGCTGCATCCACTTTCTGCCTGCCAGAAGTCCAGAGGCCTCAGTCTGGTCATCCCCCAGGCAGATGCCTGGCCCATCCCCATCTCCTCGAGATGCCGATGAAGCTGCTGCAACCCCGAGGCTTGTGGTCGGCCTGTTGGCCTCCACTCACTGAGATAATCTGGTAAGCAGGATTATCATCAGGAAAATAAGCCACATGACCATACAGCCACAGCTAATACTCACAAACTATACAGGTAACAAATCTCATCTGAGTCTCTCAGCAACCGCTCGCTTGACACAAAAATCTGAACAGCGATAAGCAAGGATTCTCCGAAGAGGCATGGAACCGAAGGAGTTGAGTCTCCATCTCAGATCCTCGGTCAGAATCCAAGTCTCATATCCATAGAGCAAGACTTGAAGCACCAAGGATTTAAAGACTCAGACTTTGGTCCTCCTGCATCGGTACCGACAGTACCACGCCCTATGATCCAGTGAAACCATGACTCACCAAGAAGACCCAGATGTCTTTTGACCTCTGGCTCACAACATGCAAAGACATGAATATCACTGTGAAGGAAAGTGAATCAAGGGAGGTGCAAAGCACCCCTCCTTTTATATGGGAGGGTTTCTCTGTATGAAACTTTAACATGGGGACTGAAAATTAGTTTCTTGGCTTCTCCTGGATGAAATTGGCTGCAAATTTCAGAAGTAAATTTTCAGAAGTAAAGTAAACAAATCGAAATTCACGGTGTCTGTCAATCTGTCCGTTCATCCAAAACGTGTTGGCGCTCATATCTCAAAGGCTATACATTGAAACGAGGTCAAACTTGGAATATATAATCAACAATACATCTAATTAATGGCTTTCAAAACAAATTCCACCTAAGTTCAGTAGTTTTTGTTCTTTTGCACACACTCAACTATCCACACATCATCCTCCAATAACTGTCAGAAACATCGTGCAATGCTGCTTGGTTTCCACTTGAGAGCAGCACTATCATTTCTGGATATGCATTAGTAGATAAATTTATTTGTGCATCAAATAAGTCATCTACAATTGTACGTACTCATTACCCTGCGATCACGAAGCAAAAAACAGAGTTAAGCGATCGGTAGCATAAGTACAGACGTATGTCGTATGTGTCTGCATTTTGTTAAGATCGAAAACCGTTCAGCAGAGGAAATTGAAACTTTACCACGTTACCTGAACATGTGATAGCGGCCACTCTTTTGAGGTTAACATAGACCAGACCAAAGGTCAATATCGGCCAATTTTGTAAAAATGACAATTTACATCTGATGGACAAGAAATTTGAACATGATTTACATGTCATTAAATTCAACCACCAATTATTTTTGAGGTCAACATCAGCCAAATTCCTAAAATTGTCAATTTTCATCTGATTGCCTTGAATTTTGAAGAGGATCGTTGGGAAAAATGCCAGGGACATAGAAAAGGCCCTTTTATATGGTATGTGCCATGTAGCAAACCATAGAAAAGAAGGGACACTCCATGGCTTGTGGAAAATGCCAGACGACAAAATAGGGCACATTCAAAAAATTATCGAGTGCATGCTGCACTACCCTTGGGTTCTGAGGAGGAACCAAGTAATGTTCTAGAATAGTTCATAGAAAGGAGCGCCCCACATATTTAGGTTAAAACCTGCCAGTACGTAAAGTTTTTTGTGTCCCTTGAAAACGAAAACGCACAAGATAACCTCTGGCTATGTGTGATGTGTGTGATCAATTTGTTTAAAAAAAAAATTGGCACCCCTTTACATTTACTTTTCTAGAGCATTAATTTGTTCCTCCTCAGAACACAAGGGTAGCACAGCATGTACATGAGATTTCTTTTTGAATGCATCTCATTTTCCATCATCTGGCATTTTCCACAAGCCATGGAATGTCCCTTATTTTCTATTGTTTGCCACATGGTACATACCATATGAAGGGGCCTTTTCTATGCCCATAGCATTTTTCTCAAGATATTTCCATGACCTGAACATCCTCACCATAAACAGGTACAGACAAGATAGCAGCATCCAATGTCATTAAAAGCCTGGATCTTTATTTTGACCCAGGAAACCCGTAATCGCAGCGGCTCCAACTCCTCATTCTGTGCCTTGAGGGACCCCAGACGGATATCCAACATCTCTGCAAAGATGACTGAATCATCTGCAAAATCAAGGTCAGAGATCTTGACATTCTCCAACGATGCACCACAGCTTTATCTCTCTGACATCCTCCCCAGAATTCAGTTGATACAAGTGCTGAAATGTGTGGAAGCCAGTGCACACCCCTGATAAACTCCAGTAACAACTGGAAACTCTCGACGGAGGAGGGTTCACGATAATCCTGTTAAACAAAGTTCCTTTTTTCATTTTTTTTTCCTATGGGATCAATACAGACCACCTAACTTCATACAACTACCCATGATGATTCTGCAAAACACGCACACATACAGCTTCATCAACTGTCATGTATGGAAGCTCAAACCCACTTACAGGTCCTGGGCATCCATGCATTTCCATTCGCTGCCAGCACCTTGGCTACATTACCCCCACACATTGGAAATGCAGAATCTCAATTGTATTGAGATATTACCAAACCAGCAAATGATTCCACATGCAAGAAATTGTGAAACTGTGAATACCAAACCCATGACTGTTTAGATGTCGGAGGGAGGAGAGAGACTTCATACAGCTGGAAAAACAACACAAAATCATAATTGTATTGAGAAATTTATGAAACCTCACACCCACCAAGACCAAAGAATGTTCCACAAAAAGTTTGGTGGGGCTAACCCCAAAAGTGAGGGAGTATTTTGGGGTTGGACAGACAGACAGAGAAACTCCCGCTTTATTATATAGATAAATACAGTCTTGATTTTAATATCAACAAATCACGTTCCGACAGAACCATGTCATTCTTTGCCAGTGGTAGGAGTCATGAACATAGAAAATATGTAAATATGACCAAAACAAAAGCTTAAATGCCACAAGAAAATAAGTTGCCGAGGTACTTAGTTGAATAGCCCTCTGGAAACAGGCAGGGCCAAACGCAGGAATGTTGATGAAGGATCCAAGGATAAATTGACTCCCGACTCTGAAAACTGTACCGACAGGCATAAGGCACCACAAGACATGCAAGGTGCCACAAAGGCAAAGAAGTGCTCTTTACACACAAGCCACAAGGAGCCAATATCAGATGAAAAATCGTTGCCAATGAAATTCCACAAAAAAAGTGTTGTCTTTTTCAGAACAACACCCAGGCACAGAAGATCTCAGTGGAGTGGAGTGGAGTGGGCCTGAGAAAAACCAAAAAATAATCTATCTATAATTCCAGCAATCTCTGTGTGTGCATGTACTTGACCGCTGTTTCTCGACAACCACTGGTCCGATCTAATCGAAACTTGCCAGATATATTGCTGGGGACCTGCGGATGTGCCTTTTTGAGGTTTGATATTAATCAGACAAGTGCTTTCCAAGTTATGGCCATTTATTTACCAAACCAATGACAAGGCACGTTGATGCGTGGGCGTGGCCGATGGGGGAAGGGAGCCTCAGCCGCGCTCCCCATTACGGGTTACAACATACGGACTTCCGGAGAGTGATGACTTCGTGTATTCTAACAATTTCTCGATTTCTTATGTGCATTTATAGATAAACACAATGCCCCAAGTTATGAAAGTTTTCATATTAGACGGTGCATAAATTTCGGTAACATCAGAGTGAGCTGGTGTGCTCCGAACCAGAAAGTAAATTTTTTCTCTCTCTTCTCTTCTCTTTGTGTTTTTCCTTGCGAAAAGGCAAAATACGTTGGCGCTAATTGAATAATAGGCCATTAAAACTAAATTGCAAATAATCGTAAGGCCAAAAAAAAAAAAAAATGTTGCATTGGCGTAACGGGTCACTGAAAAATAGGGTAGGTCGGTCGGGATCTTTTTTTATTTTTATTTTTCCTAATAAATCCCTCCCAAAATCTCCCCCGGCTCGAGTACCACCCTTTTTGTCGGCGGGTTCTGTCCGAAACACTTCCGGGTTTTTGCGATCGCAATCAACAAGATACTTGAAAACGATAGCAAAACAACAAAAATAGCAATAAAATAGGGTCGGCAAAATTTTTCGATAGCAAAAAAACAAACAAAAAAAAAAACGTAGGGTCGGCGGAATTTTTAGGGTCGGGCAGGTTACGCCAATGCAACTTTTTTTTTTTTGGCCTAACTGCGATATGCGAACTTCCGGGCCACGCACATACGGGCACACGAGAGCGAAGAAACGGCCTGTGTGGTTGTTGTTTCTTGCTTGTGGTTTTAAAGTTTTTTTTTTTTACGGGCATGTCCTAGTAATAATAATAGCGAACGTAGTGAGCTTCATACTCAACGTGCGCACATGAGAGAATAGGAAACAACAACACAATACCCTGGCAATTTGGAATCCGTGTCGTCGGCTATGACCCTTTTGCTTCTGGTTTTTGTCATGGGGAATGATGCGTCCCGGGAGATAAAGGCATCGTCGGAGACATGATGTATATTTCCTCCACTGATTTTAATAAAGATATCTCCCGCATCATCAAAAAATAATTTTTAATCGTGATTTACATTATTTGATCGCTGATCCCGAATCCAGGCCGAAGTAACCGGAAATTGCAGCATCTGATACAAGAAGAATTCTACGTTCGCTTCTAGGCTTTGCCTATTCCATAATAATAATAATAATAATAATAATAATAATAATAATAATAATAAAGGCTGTTGGTCATGCCAAAACCATCAAGCAGTCAAATCTCAATTGCATGCAAGTTCTCCTTGACCAAATGTGAGATGAATGAAAAAACAATTCTTCCAAAGGAGAAATAGTAAGCCCCGTCTTGGTAGCAATGCAAGCAGTCTTCTGCAGCTATTATAAATCACCCACGAGGAATGAATAAATGTTGCAGCCTTCCATTCCGATAGGCGGGAAAAAAAAAAAATCCCTTCCCCTTTCTCACATACAACTTCCTCATTCACCTTTAAACTTCATCTCCATATTTTCATTCCAAAAACAAATGAATACAACAAAATACAATGTTAACAAGGAAAATAAAATAATAATATTAATAAAAAAAAAATTTTGAAAGACAAATGTCATAGCTCCCATTGTTTTAGTAATTTTGTTGTATGGCATTAAAGGGCGAGTCCATTTTATTTACAACTAAAATGGCCGCCAGCGTAGTTTACCAGTCGGCCCTCTTTGATCAGATCGCAAAATAAAGTTGGGTGCAAGTGTATTCCATCGTGTACTGTGCTTGTGCCACGTTTGAACAAAATCAGACTGTACATGTCCGAGAAATGGTTGGAGCCATGTTTGAGTAACAAAATGGCCACCATTTGACCATCTTGGAGTTGATCTCAAATAAAAATGGCATGCTTATGTAAGCCAGCATTCATTATCTGTGTAACCAAGTTTTAACAAGATCGGTAAATGCATGTCTAAGAAATGGTTGAGGACATGTTCAACATCGGCTTTTTTACAACTGAAATAGAGGCCGGTCAGCCAGCTTTAATTCGCAACGCGAAACAAAATGTGTAAATGTATTTGCGCCATGTACGAATGAAATCGGTCCATACATGTCCGAGATTGTAGTTTTGGACAGGAAAATCAAGACCAAATCCATGAGCCCCCGTTTCGGACAAAGTCCAACAGGGGCGAACAAACACTAATTAGGTAATCCAATATAAATGCTGTTCCAGCATGATAAAGACAGACGAATTGACCAGCGAGCAAGGACAGACACATAACACCACACGTAGTTAGGTTTATGGGGGTAAAGGCAGTCATCAGCTACAAGGCCTTATCCTCAATTTGTGTTTGTGTAGTTTTAAAACTTTTCAAATTTGATTAAGTATGTGGGGTTAGGTAAAGTTTCCTTTTCTATGGCTCTCTCGGGAAGTAAGCTTAATCTATTTTAGACAAGACTGGTTAAGATGTCTTGTCCCAGTGTTCCTCCATGTCAAACTGGGCAAGGCTAGATGAGTGAGGGGTGATACAGCGATTTTTCCCTCCCACCAACAAAAGGGAGAAGACCCTTCCTCCGAACTATCTATCAATGGGTTAGCTATGTCAATCTGTCAATCACAGCTATCAATAGGTGTGAAAGAATGGAAGTGGATATCAAGTACTGTATATTGTATACCTTTTGGGGGAACAAGGAATGGATTTCTGGCAGAACATGTGACTTAGAGAAGCAGAGGCTGGGCAGAACGAACAAGACCACAATAGAGTTGGGAAAATTTGTGTCAGAATGGACTGAATAGTTGAAATGGATATTGACTCTTGGTTGTTCATACAAGGTTGGAGCAAGCCAGGTTCTTAAGACTAGCTTTGTGGCAGCATGCGACACACAGAGCAATGCCATTGGGTAGGTAGCAAACATGGCAGTCAATTTTAAAGGCCAAGGTTTTGGATGTGTGCTGAAGCACTACCCATCATTGTATTCTGCCATCACAATGCAAAATTGGACAATGGGAATCACGGTGAACGATTTCGAAACAGCAAAAGCTCTGTATTGTCAAATAAAACAATAGGAGCAAGCTCTTATGAACACAGAACAATTAGATGATCATTATCAATTATGATTGGAACTAACAAATGATAAACATATACATACATATACATATATATGACCGGGCGTAGTGGCGTGCGCCTGTAATCCGGATACTCGGAGGCTTGGGTTGGAGGATCGCTTGAAGACGGGAGCTCTGCACTGGGCCGCGCAATGAGAGGGTGTAGGGCAGCCCGGAATCATGGCGAAACCCAATCCTTATCCGTGTCGTAAGAGGCGACCAGGGTTGTGTCAGGAAGGGCATCCGGCGTAAAACCTATGCCAAATCAGTATGCGGATCATAACGGATGATCCGCTGTGGCGACCCCGAACGGGAGCAGCCGAAAGACGAACAACAACAACAATATATATATATATATATATATATATATATATATATATATATATATATATATATATATACATACATATACATACATACATATACATACATACATACATACTAGACGACACGTGAATCTGTTGGGTTCCAGTTGCAACAGCGGTTGATGAAAAAAAAAAAAAAAAAAAAAAAGCTTCAGCGAACTATACATCTGAGGTTGTTTGCATTGATCAAATTCTCCAGAAGAGTACTTGACTGAATTGGGAATTTATTTTTTAATAAATTTTTTTCGTTGCCCGATTTGAACGAAACTTGATATTGCGCATCCATGTGAAAAAAGAAAGTCGAACAAATTATTGTGCGTAATCTTCGAAACACTATTATTTATTAATGAAGACGGAAGTATCAGATCAAAATGGCGGTTTATTTTACGCTTAAAAACAAATCGTTCTTTGTCGATACTAAATGTTTGAGATTTTTAAAATAAATCATTTCAAGAAAAAAAAAAAAAAGATAGTTCCAGTGAACTACACCGCTGAGGTTGTTTGCATTGATCAAATTCTCCCAAAGAGTACTTGACCGAATTGGGAATTGATTTTTTTTGTTGCCAGATTTGAATGAAACTTGATACTGCAAACTGCAGGAGAATGGTGAGTAAGGTGGCCCTAAAATTTTTTGCACTATCATGTCCTGTTTTGGCTGTATTTCAGGAACATACGTACATACAAGATAAGAGATTTAGTCATACTGTATATACTATATATATATACACATAGAAAGAGAGAGAAGATTATATATATATATATATATATATATATATATATATATATATATATATATATATATATATATTACTTTATTTCACTGTGCCCAAACAGCAGCAATGAAATCTTAATGGATTGAGGATCATCGTGTGATCTTCAACCATTCATAAGGAACAAACCCGCATTTGTATAAATATATTGTTGTAATCACATGGATTGCACCAGTTACATGGTTCAAATCCGGTGAGTCACATCAATGCGACCACAATTGTCAAACGGTTCAAAAACCGCATGGCCACTAATCATGATACCATACCAATTGGGGTCTAAGCCAGCCCAGCGCTAATTAACATCACAAGACTCATCCTAATTAGGCCAACTGAGCTGGAGATGTGTTGCGCTGTCTGGAAGTGCGGCATTTAATAGCTGCAGCCAATAAAACCTCAACAGGCTTTCCCAATCACCAAATGAGGGACCACTCCAACCCACATTCACCCTGAAACAAGGTATATTTAATGGAAATAATAATAATGGTCACAGGGAAGGGAATGTACAGAAAAGCAATAAACAATCAATGCATAAACCCCGAAACCCACTCCCGTGTGTGTGTGTGTATATATATATATATATATATATATATATATATATATATATATATATATATATATATATATATATATATATAAATATAATGTCATTGAACAGGTCAGGTCAGGTATGGGAGCATGCGCCAGAGCAATGCGTCGTTGCGTCCACTTTCCGCCGGTATTCCAGAGGCCTCCAGGGGCCGCCGTCTGGCCATTCCCCATGCCTGGCCCATCCCAATCTCCTTGAGATGCCGATCAACCTACTGCAACCACAAGGCACGTGGTCGGCCCATTGGCTTCCTCCACTCACGAGACTCCCTCGCTGAGAGAGTCTGGTGAGCAAGATCAGTGTCAGGAAAACGAGCCACATGTCCATACAGCTGCAGCTGACGCTCACGGACTATGCAGGTAACAAATCTCATTTGATTCTCGATCAGCAACCGCTCGTTGGACACAAAGTCTGACCAGCGATCGCCAAGGATTCTCCAAAGAGACCCGGTACCAAAGGAATTGTCTCCATCACAGATCCTTGGTCAGAGTCTAAGTCTCACATCTGAAGAGCAAGACTGGAAGCACCAAGGACGAGAAGACTCGGAATTTCATCCTCCTGCATAGGCACCGGCAGTGCCACATCCCATGATCCCGTGAATCCATGATTCCCCAGGCACGACCCAGATATCTATTGACCTCTGACTCACAGCCAGCAGAGACATGAATATCACTGCCAAGGTAAGTGAATCTCAACACGACCTCACCATAAACAGGCACAGACAGGAGAGCAGCATCCAAGATGTCATTGAAAGCCTGGATCTGACCCAGGAAACCCGTAATCCCAGCGGCTCCGACTCCTCATTCAGCACCTCGAGGGCCCCCAAAAGGATATCTAAAGTCTCCGCAAAGATGACTGCATCATCTGCAAAATCAAGGTCAGAGATCTTGACATTCCCAAATGATGCACCACAGCTTGATCTCTCCAACATCCTCCCTAGAATCCAGTCCATACAAGTGCTGAAAAGTGTGGGGGCCAGTACACACCCTGACAAACTCCAGTAACAACTGGAAATAAGTCAGAGATGGTACCACCACATCTCACAGCACTCTCAGTACCAGAGTAGAGTAGAGTTCAGACATCAGATCCATCAGTTTTGGTGGCACCCCATGAAGACCAACAATCCTCCAGAGCCAAGACACTCAAATACCAAGAGGCTCCCGAGTAGGACACATGGGACAAGTCGCGCAAGAAGTGGGCCCACCATGAGTGAGGAGAGGTGGTCGAAGGTCCATATGCAATCTGGAAGGCTCCGGCAATTGGCCGCATCTACAGCATTAGTCCGAGGCCGGGTGACTGTTACTACGTTCAACTTCTCCTGACTGAAGTCTGTGGCCCCTCCTCCTTCACTGTTCTGAGAACCGTGGATTGCCAGGATTTGTCCTTCCATGAAGCCTGTTTCGCAAGGGGACTCCTAGAAAATGACCAGCACCTCCACCTTGCTATGGAGGAGTCAGGCATCAGCCAGTCTGCACCAAACGTCAGGAGTCTCATGGCAGTCAACCTCACCACCTGTTTCCCTAGCAATCCACGCACACTCTGGGATCAGTTCCGTGACCTCCTCTCTGACGACTACCTATCCAGCACCGTCACAATGTTGGCAGATGCTGACTACAACGAGGTCTACAACCTTGCACTTTGCTCCCTCGAGGACAAGGTGATCATGATGGGTGGCAGTCATCTCAGTTCGTATGACCTACCTACACGAGAGAGGGGCACAGAAGATATGCTCGAGAGAACTTCAGGGAAGTGGACTACAACCAAGAGTAGTTGGCTGTCCAGGCTGATGACCTCCAACAGCACCTGACAGATGACCAGCATCAGGTCTACAATGCAGTTCTTGAACTGGTGCAGCAAGATAGCATCATCAATGGCAACAAAAGCAGCAACATGATCTTCCTCGATGCACCGGGTGGCACAGGCAAGAGCTTAGTCATCAAAACGATACTGAAAAAGATTTGCTCAGGAGGCAAGATTGCTCTTGCTACTGCATTCAGTGCAATTGCCCCAACACTGCTCCAGGGAGGACCAACACTGCTCCAGGGAGGACCAACACTGCTCCAGGGAGGACCAACACTGCTCCAGGGAGGACCAACACTGCTCCAGGGAGGACCAACACTGCTCCAGGGAGGACGAACGCTGCATAGCACCTTCAAGATTCCACTCGACACACACCTCAAAAGAGCAGCCAACATGCAGCATCAAGGGTGGAACTGCATTGGCCAAGGTCATCAAGGATGTTGCTGCCATCATTGTGGATGAGGCCCTGATGACTCACAAGTCAGCCTATGAAGCTGTAGACCGCACACTGCAGGACATCACAGGAGTCCAGCAACCCATGAGAGGCATCCCCACACTGCTCTGCGGACACTTCCGACAAATCCTTCCAGTGGTCAAGAGAGGCACCAGATCCAACATTGTCGACGTCAGCCTGAAGACGTCCTACCTGTGGCGCCATGGGACTGTCAAGCACCTGACCACCAACATGCGAGCTCACCTGTCTGGCGATGAAGGGGTCACCAACTTCTCCAAGCTGCTCCTGGAAATTGGCAATGGACAAATCCCATTTTCGGCCGAACCAGACACAATCGCAATTCCTCCTGAACTGGGAAAGATAGTCTCCACACTGGAGGAGCTCAAGGCTGAAGTCTACCCTTGCTTGACCACAAATGGAGTCAGGTCTGAGTGGCTGGCCGAGTGTACAATTCTCTCTCCACTGAACACAAATGTCAACCAGCTCAGCAACTGGCTCATGGGAGAGTTCCCCAGCGACGAAAGGATCTACAAGTCTGTGGACAGTGCCATCTGCAACGAGGAGGCAGTCACTTACAATGTTGAGCTGCTAAATTCTCTTGAGCTGTCAGGAATGCCACCACAACTCTTCAAGCTGAAACTCGGTGTGCCCATCATGATCCTGGGAAACATGGAGCCACCCAAGACCACCAATGGCACACGCTGCATAATAACTCACCTACATGCCAATGTCATTGAGGCCCCCATCTCCTGTGGACCATACAAAGGAGAAGTCATCCTTATGCCGAGGATCCCACTCATTCTGCCCGACTCCGAACTGCCCTTCCAGTTTCACCGACTCCAGTTTTCCTGCAAGCCATGCTTTGCGATGACGATCAACAAGGCTCAAGGTCAGACGTACAAGGCAATCAGTGTCGACCTCTCTGTCCTGTGCTTCTCCCATGGCCAGCTTTATGTGGCTGCCTCTCGGACCGGCAGCGGAGTGAAGCTCAGCATCCTGGTACCCAACAGTCTGACACGCAATGTGGTCTACCCCCGAGGCACTGGAGCACTGATGACGAACGCTGACAATGACAAAGAAATGTGAAATGTGTCGTAATTAAATGTGATATATATATCTCTAAAAAGCACCACAATATACCCTATTCCTAATCCCCCCCCCCCTGGGCAACGCTGGGTACCCCAGCTAGTGTATATATATATATATATATACATATATATATATATATATATATATATATATATATATATATATATATATATATATATATATATATATATATATATCTTCTTCTTCTTCTTCTTCTTTCGGCTGCTCCTGTTCGCGGTCGCCACAGCGGATCATCCGTATGATCCGCATAGTGATTTGCCACATGTTTTACGCCGGATGCCCTTCCTGACGCAACCCTGGTCGCCTCTTACGACACAGGGATATGGTACACCTATTTTAACCGGGGTATACACCGGCCCAGTACACTGGTACTCATTTCGCCGACCTCGGAAGGATGACAGGCTGAGTAAACCCCCTGGTGTATTAATTCAGTGGCCCAACGGGGCTTGAACTCAGGACCTTTTGGATCCCAAGCCGCTACCCTAACCACTGCGCCAACACCAGGCATATATATATATATATATATATATATATATATATATATATATATATATATTTATTTTTTTTTTTTTAACATAAATACATTTTTTTTAAAGGGTCAAAAGGGTCAGGATTTTTTAGACAGACATTAACAGGATAAGTGACACATACCTAATATCACAATTATGCTGAGACGTACACTGCACAAAGGATATAAGAACTATTCTAAGCAGTGTTAAACCTTAAGAGCCATTTCCACAGCAATCATAGAGTGCAGTAGTACTCCATTGTGGAGGGATGATACAGGAAAAGAAAAGAAGAAAAATAAAAAGCCCATTCAAAAAAAGCTGCCAATTCAAATGTGTACATAATGATACGCTCATAAACTACTACAGAGTGAAGTCGTGAAAGCAATTAAAAGCCATACCTTTTCTCGAGCGTTTTCTGTTCTACCGAGATTTAAAAATATGCCAGAATACATTGCTAGAGCACCACAATGACAGATTGCTAAATTGCCAATTTGTAGTTCTTCTTTTGTTTCCACTCTGAAAAAATAAATACATAAAAAGTTAAACTTTATCCCAACCTAACTCGATAACTGCTGAAGCCATGGTGGGCATTTCAATGCAAGGAAGTTACTTTGTCTCTGGGCTGTTGTACTCAACACAAAATTAAAAAATAAGGGCAATACCCCTGGGTGCTCACCTGGTAGAATAATGATACTGAGAAGGAAGTCAACGTGGGATGGAAGCAGCAAAATGTATCAATGTTATAGCAAATACCTATTTTGGAGAGCAACCCCCACCTCCCCCATAGACCACAATTTTTTAAATAATGTGAAAAAAACTTTGGTAAATCACAGGTGATGAAGGTCGTGGTCAAGTTTCATTAGAAGTGTGTGTGTGTGTGTGTGTGTGTGTGTGTGTGTGTGTGTGTGTGTGTGTGTGTGTGTGTGTGTGTGTGTGTGTGTGTGTGTGTGTGTGTGGTTTGAGAAGAAAGCAAATGCCTATTGTAGGGGGCAACCCCCTGTAGATCCCCTTCGGGCCCGATTTTTATTTTTTGTAAATGCCGTGAATAAACTCTGGCACATACCGGGTGATGAAGGTTGTGTTCAAATTTCATTAAAATGTATGTAGTTTCAGAGAAGTTGCAAGTGTTTGTGGATGGACGACGTGCCATCTCACAAGCTCCCCGGAACTACGTTCCAGGTGAACAAAAAATATATGAAACATTAAGTTTTATTATGAAAATAAATTGAATGTAAATGTGGACTCAACCAAACCAGGCTGGGATTGTGGAGGGGGGTGGGGGGAGAAATGGACACTGGACAAAACCATTCCAAAAGTGATACATTTTTTTATTTTTTTTGTATACCTTGGTCGAGGCTCGTATGAGAGCTAACACACAACTCACAGCAAGGAGGCATGGACAAGAGGGGCGGGAGTGGAAGGGACAAAACAGTGGGGAACAGACACATTAGGTGAACTGTGGAAGGGAGAGGGATGGGGATGGGACGGGGAACATGGCGAAGAGAAGATGGACATTTCAGGGACTTTCAGGAAGGAAAGCAGGAGAAATGAAGGAAGTGGGCTTGGGTGGATTATCGGGGGTAGAAAAGATCGAGGATTTGGATGGGGGAAGATAAGAGGTGGTGGTGAACAGCTGTTTTGAAAGCCTGGAGGGAAGAATGGGAAAGAATAGAGTGAGGAAGTTTATTCCAAAGGCGGGAAAAAAGAGGAATGAAAGAGTGAAGATGAGCAGTGATTCGTGATTTTGGTAGTTTTACCAGAAGGGGGTTGTTGGCGGACCTTGAGCGCCCTGTGGAAATGTGGTGGGGACAAATCACAGAGAGAGCAGGGGGGGCAAGGCTGGAGAGGAGTTGGTAGAAGACAGAAAGACCACCGACCAACCTGCGGTGATTGAGTGAGAGGCCCAAAGACTCAGCTTCATTGCGGGAGATGCCGATGATCTTAAATGCCCTGGTTTCGACAGCGTGAAGCCGAGAAAGGTGGGAGGCAGGAGCACCAGCCCAGAGGGGAGAGCAGTACTCCATCAGGCTACGGACAAAAGCTTTGTAAGTGGTCAGGAGCTCAAGAGGGCAAAGGAAGGACTTAGCACGATGGAGGATTCCCAGTTGGCGACTGGCTTTTGAGGCGAGGTTGGAAATGTGACTTTCCCAGGAAAGGTCATGGCAGATAGTGAGACCTAGAAGCTTGAAAGAAAAGACTTCTTCCAGAGGATTGTTGAGAAAGTGGATGGGGGGGTTTTGTAAACGTATCCAAATAAACTGAAACAAGTATCAAAACAAATAACAGATGGATTTAACTCATACGAAAATAAACAAAATGCTAAGCATTTTATTATTTTTAAAACGAAAATCACATGAACATTTCTGCTTATGTGCTAATCCACATGGACTGAACCAAAAGCCAGGATTGAGGGGGGGGGGATACAATGTATCACAAGTCTAATTTAATAACATAGATGGATTTAATACATACAAAAACGTTGAAAATTTTATTACTTGGGAGTGGGGGGGGGAAATTGCCTCGCTCTGCATTTATGTCGACGCCGTCGCTGATGATTCGACAGTAAGTGATGAAACCGGTCCGGTAGCTGAAGGGGGGTATATCATTGGGATTCTCATGTGTGTACTGTGTGTGAACGTCTTCAAAGTTGTTGAACTCTGGGAAGGATTTGAAACAGCGTTACACAAGGTAAGTGCTAATTCTTCTTTGGCTGGAGGAGTGTGGGAGGGATCAATTATTTATATAATTCCAGCCACCTTGGTTTAGTTGATTAGGTGAGAGCAGATTGGCTATTCCCTCCATTCACAGGTGAGAGATGTGGGTGGGTCTTTCTTTCATATATATATATATATATATATATATATATATATATATATATATATATATATATATATATATATATATATATATATATATATATATATATATATATATATATATATATATATACACACACACACACAATCACAGCTCATCTAAAATCAATTATCCCCAGGTAGCAAGGATCTCTATAATTAATGATGACTGCTGTTGGCATTGCACATGGAACATGTTTGGAGCTTTGGTGATGCACATTTTTGCCTACCCTCTCACTAATGACACCACTAGGTGATGAAATGGGTCTGGTGGCTGATGTCGGGGGAGGGGGTAGAATTGGGATTCGTGATTCTCATGTACAGTATGTGCGACTCGTGAATGTTTGCAGCTGTAGAGGAATCCCGGTAGGGTTTGAAACAGCAAAGAGTTCAATGACGATCATGAAAAGAGCCCTCAGAACAATAAAACTTCACAGCATCGTCCATGAATTGTGATCCCTTACCAGAACAGAGGTGGATACTTTGAGCCCTGAGAGACTGTGTTCCACCTTCTGAAACCAGCATATGGAGGCGCCCTTCTTTGGCTAGAAGAGCGGGGGTGGGGGAGGGGGGAAGTTAATTATATAATATATGAGCATAAATGGTGAGAGTTTTGCTTCATCCTCACAGTACCAGCTTGTTTAACACTGTATAACATGCCAAAGGAGACTGCACGCACAAGATGTGCAACTATATCTGGGAGGTTGTGTAATCACCATATGTCTCCATCAAAAAAAAGCTCCAGCAGCCTTGGCCATGGTTGCCAAGATGCAGCAAACCGTGCAGCCACACTGCATATGCCGAAAGCAGATTTAGCTCCACACCAGGAGTGCATGCATGTACATTCTGTGAGACGATCTATCTTTGCACTCCTCCAGCACTTTGCACTGTACAAATCTTCATCAAGAGTTCTGCTGCTGTAAATTTCGCTTTCAACATGAATGGGCATATGACCGTGAGCATCCCTTAGAGTGGAGGTTATGGCGTCGACTCGACGGCCTGGTGGATTTGACTGTAGGATGTTGTCGATCACGTTTTACATTGGAAAATTAGAGAAGGGGAGGGGAGGGTGGGTTGCCAGAAGGTGAGAGTTAGAGGAATGGTTCAGAGATCTAAATCAAAGCATTAACTCCCTTAAATGTAATGTGGTTTACATCTGTGTTGTACTTTCAAGGTGTCCTGCAATTTCTCAGCAAAAGCAAATCTTTCAATTTCATAAATACTGAACAACCACCAGCATTTCCCTGAAATTTTTTTTTTAAAAAGTCTCGAAGAGGCAAACATATAGCACACGCACCAATTTGAAGCCATAAACATTTATATATTTACATCCATCAAAGTCTCATATGAGAGTTTGTTTGTAAATAAATCATAAGCAGTACAAAGATATTAGATGACAGCAGGGTATCTTAATGTGTCAAAGATGATGGAGCAGAGTTAATGCAATTACCTTAGTGTCGTCTAGTTTGGGGCCGATTCCCGTCCCGACTACAAGTTGGGTTGACGTTTTGCAAGCGGGGTGTTGAATCACAAAGTTCCCCACCAGCACTCGGGTGGACGTTACGCCGAGTGTCTCATCTGATTGTACAAGTCAGTGGATTCAAAGATCCCACGGTATCTTTTGCAAAGAATAGGCAAGTAATCGCTGGCACACTGAACAAACTACAAATTCCTGCACAGACTCAATTTGAACATCAATCCTGGCTTTCCAGTTTATGAAAGGCTTAAATGAATAGTCCTGTGGTCAAACACCACAAGAGGCTGCATTTAACCAGCATCATTCTCAAGTAGTAGGAGTAATAGGTGAATATAAATTGCAAATAAATAGGTAGACGATAGACAAACACATACAACATTGGGCATTTGTGCCTGGCTTTCCAGCGTCACGAGACATCGGTACAGGTGACACCAAAGAAGGCAAACTCAATTAACTTGCACAGCAGAAATAAGATCTTCATTTAAGTACAAAACATTCTGTTCTGGAGTATAAAAGCAAGT
The DNA here is from genome assembly GCF_056783735.1 of Eptatretus burgeri. Lineage (NCBI taxonomy): Eukaryota > Metazoa > Chordata > Myxini > Myxiniformes > Myxinidae > Eptatretus > Eptatretus burgeri. The sequence continues at coordinate 40,416,190 of NC_140963.1, read as the reverse complement.
TACTAAATTCAATACTGTACGTCATTTAAAGGTAACCAATGATGAAAACAAAATTCCACGAGCCAGACTTTTCGCACCAGGGAAATCTTGCTCTACCTTATGTTTACATACCATGCAGCATCATATCAAAACTTGCATAACATATTATATTATACCCAATGCCATATTGTACAGAGGAAGAAAAACTGCAACAAGCAATTCAACGATCAAAACTCTCCATTAAAGGAAAATGCATCTCAAAGAACCAGCACGAGAGAGAGAGAGATGGAATAATATATACACTGTACTTACAAAAAGCCCTATTCGATCCTGTTCCCAAACAACCAGAAAGATGAGAGAAAGATGTGTACAAAGGGTAAAGGTCAGTCATTGATTGGTTGGTAAAAGGTTGCATCAATGCCCAGTCAAGGTCACGTGAACAATTTGACCTTCAAAAGGAAATAAACGCAACAAAGGACAGCTAAACACCATGTGCCATCAGGTCGGTTAGAAGTCAGTAATAAAATCAATCAATCACTGGAATTTAAAGTAAAAAGTACCTCCATAGAAAGCATCTACTTATTACATTTGCAAACATGGCAGAATTTTGTTCTGTGCACCCCGAATATTAAACTTCGTACGAAATACTCATCTCTGTATTGAATTCAGTAAACCAAGAAAACAGCAGACTTTCTACAGCCCATCTTGTTGAGAAGCCACAGCCAATAGCTCATCGAGCTTCGGCAGCAGTGAGGTTTAAAATTGAGAAACACAACAAATATTATTAGAAGCAAAAAAAAATAAAAAACAAAAAAAACCAACAATGCATTTTGTGTTTTTTCAGAGCTAACAAATGGAAGGGGATGAATTGCAATCCCAATGAACAAAGAGAAAATTGAGTGCATATAAAGAGCTATTATTCACAAAAGTCTTTATGAGCAGATCCATCAACCATCAACCGACAGGGACGTGAAACAACGATGGTACAAGCTGCCTGGGTCTCCCCCATAACCATATAAATGAGCAGGGACAGGTGTCTTGGGCGCTGGGGGTGGGAGTGGAACCGAACCATGGGCCTTCTACTCCCCTTCTCATGAGCAAAGTCAAAGTGCACTATGGTACACATAAGGTCAAAGTCAGGTTAGGTATAGATCTCAGGATACGTTCTTATCGATACTATGACAATGCTCATTTAATATCTTATTATGCATAAATAAATAAAACAAACAATAAACAAGAACACTTTAATGAAAAAAAGAAAAAAAAGACAAAAAAAAAAGTTACACTTTGAAACTAAATAGACGATGACAACTATTTCAAACAAAGAACAGTACTCGGGGGGCGCATACCTCCACCAGGTGAACAGTTTACGTTTTGCATCCCACCGATATCTGGATCCAGATCAGGCGTCTTCACCAAAATCGAACCTAATCGTCCTCATCACACACACATACTCAACCTGTCCACCAAATTTTGTCCAGATCCGTGCACATCTTTTTGAGATATCCTGCTCACAGACAGACAGACAGACAGACTGGAGTGGAAATATACAACCCCATCCACCTTAGGTGATCTGCATGATTCATATGACCAAGACCATCATTTGTCATTTACCTTCCAAGGTTCAGGTTCAGGCAGGGTTTCCATTTACATACCACAACTCCTGCTTGCAATTTCAGGAATTTTTTTTTTAAACCCTTCCCTTACAAACTACGTGAACAGAGATCTATTCTTAGACGATCAGAGGGTTGGTTGGGGAGGGGGGGGGGTCGCGGGAGGTGAGGGAGGAAAACCCTTTATTCACAAACATTTTCATCACAATCAAAATACAATCACTAAAAATACCAAACCGATCATTGTGCCTTGGTTTTGTTATCCAGGTGAGCACAATTACAAGACAGGTAATTCACCCCTGCATGTTCGGATCTCCCTCCTTGGATTACCCACCACCGGCAGCGAGTATACAATGTCGAGCAACAGACCTTCTTCACCCGTCACCAGTTCTGCTACCTGCTACCTGCCAGGTAACCAACCGTTAAAAAAAAAAAAAAAGATATACATTTTCTGGTTTGTCGCCCTCAAGGGAAGGACTCACTCGGGGATCAAGCGGTGTTCGGGTTTAATCCCCACCCCCTTCCCTGGATGGCCACGCCCGACGGTGATGATCCAGCAAACGTATAATAATAACAATAATAATAATAATAACAAGACATCGACACGTAAATCAATGGGCAATCGAACCTTGCGGATCACTGCGTAATGCGCACAGAGGAAACACCCACATCGAGGGGGGCAGCCTGTGCCCCCCCCTCCCCCCGATATCGTGCCACGAAGGCTGCGCGGACATTAGATCGCCAGGGAAATGTCCGTCGAACGCGCACGTCAAATGGACCCACGATCACATATCGGGGACGACTTACACGTGACACCTGCGGCGGCTGATTGTGCTTACCTGTGCACGCGATGTCGATGGTGCCGATCGGGGCGACAACCGGACGATTTGACAACACCTCCTCGGTTTGGCCGATTTTTCTTCCCACCGATGCCCAACTACGTCTACCTTGTCCGTGTGTGTCCGCACTCCGCACCACTCGCACAACCGCACAACAGGACCAGCTATAGCGCGTAAGCTCAGCTCACCGATTGGCTGGAGCGAATTTGTCGCATGTAAACACAGGGGCCGGCCAATCAGGAGCAACGGGTGGACACGTCGGGTGTGCGACTCCGCCCAACGCATGGAACCAAACTGAGAACGGACAGACAAACGAAGACGACACGTGATGAAGTTTAATGTCCATGAAGACATTTGGTCCGATGTTGCTCAGGAAAGAGATTGTTGCACAACGAAATGCGAAGAGGAGTTAGATACCTGTCCCGAGAACAGAGTGGAGATACCTGTCCCGAGAACAGAGTGGAGATACCTGTCCCGAGAACAGAGTGGACATACCTGTCCCGAGAACAGAGTGGACATACCTGTCCCGAGAACAGAGTGGACATACCTGTCCCGAGAACAGAGTGGAGATACCTGTCCCAAGAACAGAGTGGAGATACCTGTCCCGAGAACAGAGTGGACATACCTGTCCCGAGAACAGAGTGGACATACCTGTCCCGAGAACAGAGTGGAGATACCTGTCCCAAGAACAGAGTGGAGATACCTGTCCCGAGAACAGAGTGGAGATACCTGTCCCGAGAAAAGAGTGGACATACCTGTCCCGAGAAAAGAGTGGACATACCTGTCCCGAGAACAGAGTGGACATACCTGTCCCGAGAACAGAGTGGAGATACCTGTGCTGAGAACAGAGTGGAGATACCTGTCCCGAGAACAGAGTGGACATACCTGTCCCGAGAACAGAGTGGAGATACCTGTGCTGAGAACAGAGTGGAGATACCTGTCCCGAGAACAGAGTGGACATACCTGTCCCGAGAACAGAGTGGACATACCTGTCCCGAGAACAGAGTGGACATACCTGTCCCGAGAACAGAGTGGAGATACCTGTAAAGTAAACCGCGGTGATGCTAATCGTGCTGTTGCCATTTTAACATCTGATACATGTCAGGGATCCTTAAGAAGAAAATCTGTTACAAGACATAAATGCCTGACGTGTCGTGAACACGGGACAAGCTCAGTCTGCCGCTTACCTGCAGACAGCATCATCGATTTAAGATGGCTTCATTTCTAGGTACAGGTAAAGGTGTGCATCGTTGGTTGCTATCTCCATATGCGGGTTTCAGAAGATGGAACGGGGTCCTCCCTCCCAGGTCTCGAAGTATCCACGAATGATGTGCAGTGTTGCGCTTTCTGGACTGGGGTATGATGGCCGAGAGGTAAGCACGCTCGCCTCCAATCTGTGTGTCCTGGGACCTGGAATCTCGACGCAGCTATAAACCGCCATCCTGGTGTTTCACATGCAGAGCCATTCATCAATGCGTGTGCCCATCCCTCCAATGGACGTTAAACCGGGCGTCCCATCTGTCGGCATTAGTTGGTGGACGTTGAAAGATTCCACCTACTGTGTCCTTCGTGAAGAATATGTGAGCTGTCTCTGACACCCTGAACAAATTACAAACTCCTACCTTAACTACTACTAGGAAGGCAATGGCAAACCACCAAGTATAACCCTTGCCAAGAAACTGCTTCGTTAGCACCGACGCTCCGCAACAGAGTCTGCTATGCAACGACTATGGATAGAAACAAGTTTAGTAAGAATTATGGCAACAGTAGGAAGCAACAAACAAGAGCAAATTTAGCAATTGATTGATTAAAAAAATATATATATATATATATATATATATATTAGATTAAGAAAATCTGTTTATATGTCAGGTGACATGTGTTGATTATAAAGAATGAACAGAAGACCAAGAAGGAACCCAAAGAAGTAAAGAGCAAAGATGGAGCCATCAGGAGGAACCTGGATAGGATTCGGGTTTTCATTCGCTACTCCACAACCCTCAAACCCAAAAAGACAAACCTAAAAGCCTCCAAAACCCATTATCTCACCGAGAGAAGGAAAATATCAGGATAAATCGTGGAGGATGGCCAACTTTTCCAAAGCACAACAAGTGGGAGTTTTTTGAACGCGGAGTTTGCTAAAAGACAACCGAGGAGAGGGGTGCAGACACTCTCTGGTACACACTGGAGTCTATGTAAGCTTGACGTGTTTTCTACATCATTCGGATGACCTTAGCAGCTGCACCTGGAATACGTTTAGGCCGACTGCAAACAGGCACTATCTTGGAACTGTTCCAATAGCTCTCAATTTCCCAATGTGCTTGTGGAACGTTGGGAAACAGAAATTCAGTGTTCAATTCTTTGTTGTCAGCTGGAATTGATCATTCTCTTTTCTCGTGTCTCTCCGGGATAGAGATTGAAGAGGAATAAAATAGGAAAAAAGGTGGTTGGGGGGGGGATGAATGGGAGGGTTGAAGGGAAGGGAAGGGAAGGGGTGATGAGGAGGGAGGAGGACAGGAGTTAGACAGAGAGGGCTCAGTGAGTAAGGGGAGAATTGGATTTTGCAACATTGCTGTAAATTCTTGGCACAGTTTGTGAACCAAAGCAAAAGGGCTACTTGATCTTCCTCCACCCTCACGATAGTCTTTGAGGTAGGGGGCCGCTTTGCATCCTCTGGGAAATTTCTTTTTTGTCGAATAAAATGAGTAGTTTCTAATCTGGCAAAGTGTCTCTTGATATCGACTGAGCCTGGTGTTGTCTTAACGGTTAAGGTGCCTGGCTTCAGATCTTAGGGTCTTGAGTGTGAGCTCCTGCCGTGCCGTTAAGTAACACCA
>NC_140963.1:40393425-40400925 GCF_056783735.1 Eptatretus burgeri | reverse complement strand
TTCACTAATACGTCGATGAATTGTGTCATTAGAAAGGGGAATGTCTTGAATCTTCTATTTTGCTTCTTTCCCACATACATGTTCAACCATGTCTCAGGCACAAGGTTTAATCAACTTCTCAGCAATGTTGTGAGGTTTCTTTGCCTTTGCTGTTTGCTGTGCTGCGTGATAGGAAGCTGCAAGCATTGGTTTCTTGTTAGATACGAAGCCGTGTTTGGGCAGTGTTCCTGCAGCCCTAAACCTAGCTCTCTTTGTTAAAGGTAGTGTGGTCATCAGATGCATGGGCAGGATGTGTAGTAGCTTCCAGATGCTGTTTTAGTATTAAAGGTTTCAATGAGCCATTTCCAAGAACTTTTGAGCACAGCAGACACTGAGGCTTATCCACGCCATCTTCAGCAATGAAGTCAAAGCCATATTGTACATATGAATCCAGGTATGTACGTTTTTTAGACATGCCAAAATATGAAAATAAATAGTCATGAATTAATTATAATATAACATTTTTCCATTCACTGAAATATGAAATTGATTTTTTTTTAATAATAATGAATTGGATACACACACAGCAAACACTGAGGCACAAACACACACACAAACACACAGGCATACACTCACATACACACATAAACATACATACAGGCACACAGACACAGACAACACAAACACAAACATACACACACCCACACATAGACACACACATACACGCCTACGCACATTGATTAGGCCAGAGTGTACACATCCAGAATGAAAACCGGATGGGATCAAGACTACCTCAACCTCTCTTTCTCTGAGGCTTAACAATTTTCAAAATTCATACACATGTATTTGTATTTTTTTGAATATTTAACCCTAACCAAATTTTAAATAAATGCATTTAAGTGAGTATTTAATCCTAACTTATATTTAAGTGAGTATTTCACCCAAACTTAAATTAAAAAAAAATACATTTGAGTGAGTATTTCACCCAAACTTAAATAAAAAAAAATACATTTGAGCAAGTATTTCACCCAAACTTAAATTAAAAAAACGAACATTTGAGTGAGTATTTCACCCAAAATTAAATTAAAAAAATCATTTGAGTGAGTTTCACCCAAACTTAAATTCAAAAAAAATACGTTTGAGTGAGTATTTCACCCTAACTTATATAAAAAAAAAATACATTTGAGAGTATTTCACCCTAACTTAAATTCAAAAAAAATACATTTGAGTGAGTATTTCACCCTAACTTATATTAAAAAAAATACATTTGAGAGTATTTCACCCTAACTTAAATTAAAAAAAAATACATTTGAATGAGTATTTCACCCTAACTGAAATTCAAAAAAATATAAATATATTTGAGAGTATTTCACCCTAACTTAAAATTAAAAAAAATACATTTGAGTAAGTATTTCACCCTAACTTAAATTCAAAAAAAAATAATTTGAGTGAGTATTTCACCAAAACTTCAATTAAAAAAAAATACATTTGAGTGAGTAAGTATTTAACCCTAACCCCTAACTTAAATTTTAAATGAATAATTATATATGTATATATTTGTACACACATACATAAATACAATTTTGTCCAAAAAAATTATCTATTTTTGGCCAGGTGCAAAAAAAACAGGTAAAGACTTGTATAAAACAAAAAAAGGCCAAAAATCAATTGCTGACCCTCAAAAAATATTTTTCATAAGAAAAAAAATGAGAAAATTGCGGTGGGGGGGGGGGTGGGAGATTGATTTTTGAGTCTGGAGAGTATGTGAGAGTCTCTCTGTTATAATGTATTATGTGTTGTCTGTCTCACATCACAACGATAAGTGTTATTGATTTTGTCTGAAGTTGCTACAAAAAATCGTCATAACTTAATTTTCATGGATGATATACAGTATTTACCACCTGCCATGAAAATTTTTACCTCTGTTTGAGAATCACTGGCATTGAGTATAGATCGACATTTTGTGTACTGTGCCTTGATACATTTTTGAATTGAATTTCGCGAATTACCCACTTTAAATCCTCTTTCAGAGAATGCTGTTTCAAGGTAAATCTTTGTGTTGGTCGTTTTTATTTACTTGATGCATGTGTTCATTTGCACATGTGTGTATGTACATGAACTGTGTTACCACAATGGCATTTGGCACCGGTGGGTGTGTGTGCGTGTGTGTGTGTGTGTGTGTGTGTGTGTGTGTGTGTGTGTGTGTGTGTATGTGTGTATGGTTGTTATTTACATATAGGGGTTTCAGAAAGTGGAACGGAGCCATCTTAGGTGTCAAATTATCCACGTGTGTGTGTGAGTGTGTGTGTGTGAGTGTGTGTGTGTGTGTTGGCTCAGTGATGATCCTATGATCCTAAAGAGGGTAACTGATGAAATTCAATTCAAAAATGCACCAAGCCACAGAACACAAAATGTCGATCTATATTTTATGCCTTCGCTTATGAGACCTGGGAGGGCTAGAAGTATCCATCTCCGTATGAGTGTGTGTACGTGCAAGTTGCTGTTGTCTGTTGCTCCACATGTGGGTGGGTTTCAGGAGGTGAAGCATAGATCAACCACGTCTCGAGGTATCCACCTCAGTGTGTGTGTGGTTGATTGGTATCTGCATATGCAGGTTTCAAAAAGTGAAATTGAGACCTCCCAGGTCTCAAAGTATGAGTGTGTGTGTGTGTGTGTGTGTGTGTGTGTGTGTGTGTGTACATGCAAGTCACTGTTGCCTACTATCTCCACATGTAGGTGTGTTTCAGGAGGTGAAACCGAGACTAACCAGGTGTGTGTGTGTTGTTGTTGTTGTTGTTGTTGTTGTTGTTTGGTATCTTCATATGCGAGTTTCAGAATGCGGAATGGAGTCTTCCCAGGTTGGGCTCAAAGTATCCACCTTCATTTCGGTAAGGGGTCACGATCCACAGACCAAACTGTGAAGTTTTCTGTTCTCAAAGTTTTGTGTCGAGGGCTCTCTTCAGGATCGTCGCTGAGCCCCGGATAGCTTCCAACTGTAGTTCGTTTGTAATAATATTCCCAGTGATGGTTTGTAATATTGGTTCACGAGCACCAGCCAGAGCGACTACTATATTCGTTGTGTCTGTGTGTCTGTCTGTCTGTGTGTCTGTCTGTCCAGAGCATAACTCTGTGGACTTTGATCCAATGTTGATTAAACTTGGTTATGTGTTCGATATCAATGTCTAGTTGTGTTTTCCTGGATGAGGGCGTGCTACGCCCATTGTGGGCGGAGCCACACCCAAAAATAACCATTTTAGGGGTAGTCGGATGAAAAATCTATCTTCTCCTCGAGAATTGACTGAATGGAATGGGTTCTTTGGTATTTGAATAGCAAAATGAATTATCTAAAACTCGTCATTGTCCGATTTTTCATTTTCATCCAAAGGTCAAAAACTTAGAAAATTTCGAATTTTGACATAAAAATCATACGACCACCCAAAATTTGAGAGCTTGGATGACAATATTTTTATGTATAATCTTGAGGTCATTCCTCACCTAAAGTCTTGAAACCATTTTGCTCTATCTCGAACACCTTGTCCATGGCACGAGTCCTGCAGTGTAGTCTGACATTTCAGATCAATTGTTCAAATTTGCATAAAAGCACAAAAATTGGTACACATGTAGAATAATGTATTCCAAACAATTCTAGATATGGAGCCACCCGAGATTGTGCCTTGGTCAGCTTCGGCGACCATTTTCCAAAATGGCCGCCATTCTACTTTAGCGAAATTGGCTTTATGCTCTTATTTTCTTATTGTATTGGTGGTAGATATAAGGAAAGTGTAAAATTCAGTAAATTGACCATGAAAAGGTGTAATCAAATATTATGAGCCAGTAATTTCGGTAAAAAAGCCATTATTAGATTTGTAAATTGCTGCTCTCCTGAAACTTTTCACTGAAAAGTACCCATTATTGCCTGGAGAACAAGAGTCAAATGATATTCATCACATTCAATGGGTTTGGAATCAACAAAAATTGCATTAAAGATTACATACTTTACTCTATTTTGAAAAGGGAACTGATAATCATGATAATGACAAACTCAGAAAATGTAGTCAAATTATTGTACACTTCACTTTGAAGCGGCTATGGTTTACTGCCTACTACCATACTACCAGGACACATGGTACACGCATACATCAGTCGAGTACAATATGAGTTTCTGAGCTCAAGTGTACTGGCTCTGGATCAAGAAGTCAACACTTTTACAAGCAATGCGACTTTGCATTTGCACATTCTAAGCTTGGCCGATATCTCAGTCTGTGTCTACTGCGTCTGTCTACTGGCATTCTCCTTCACAAGCACACAGTCTAGTGCATTGCAGATTAGCCTTCTTGCATTTGCAGCAGCTTCTACAGCCTTTTTTGCAGCCACATGACACCAGCTCGAAGCAGCTTTTTGAAGCCTCAGGGAGTGTGGTCCAGAGCGGTTTGTAGGACCCATCCTCTGTTTGCTGCCAGCCCCAGCTTGTTGGTGATGAAAGCACAGGTTGAGGGACCAAGACCTCCCCAAGACATAGCCACCCTGGAAGACAGATCTCTTCACATGCTGTTCCAAAGCATCATAGATAGGTGGGATGCACTGGACGGAGTTCCTCTTGGCGAAGATTTTCTTTCTGGCCTCGTTGACGTCCGTATATGGACTGGTGCGGTCATAGAGGAGCACCACAAACCTTTCAATGCAGTGCATTGTGTCATCCTGGATATTGACTGGCGTGGTGGTCAGGGTCACAAGAGAATCTGTCAGTTCCAGAAACGAGTTCCATGTGGCCCAGGCAGATTTCTTCCCATGCCCCACGAATGCTGATACCGTGTCACATCCAGTCATGGCGTGGAAGACAGGGAGGGCATGTGCCTTCTGTGGACCGAGGGAGGTAGCTATTTCATGGGTAGGGATGTAGCGGTAGTTCTTGCCCGTCCCAAAGGCAATCCAGAGTTCATCCATGCATGATAGTGCCTGGGCTACCAGCACCGCCAAGACAACGACGTCGGTGTCTACGGTTTGAACTTGAATCTGACGGTGGTCATGTTCTGCAGCATGGGCCACATGTAGCATGATGCGAGTGTCCGCCTCTTCTTCACCGCATGAAGCCAGAGAGCTTTCATCTTCCTGCCTTGGAAGGCAGATGACTGCTTCACCATCAGTGACTACCAGCTCCTTTGCCTCGTCATGGAAGGACTGCACCAGCACATTGGACAGGACTGCACCAGAACATCCACCACTACCACCACCACAACAAAATACTTCTGAACCTGTCACTGATGCTGTGTGCGAAAATGGATTTTCCCATAAAAATGACCATTTTTCCCCAATACAATGGTTGGAAATATAATAAATCAACACAAATGACATTTGTATTGTTTTCCTTTGTAAATGCACATCACATGGAGTATTTATCACCTCTGAGAAACCTACAAAGACAATAACAATGACAGATATCCCATGTTGTTAATGTAGAATGGTGGCCATTTTGGAAAATGGCCACCAAAGCTGACCAAGGCAAAATCTCGAGTGGCTCCATATCCAGAATTGTTCAGAATACATTAGTCAACATAGGTACCAATTTTGGTGCTTTTATGAAAAGTTGAACAATTGGTTTGCGATGCTGCAGTACTACACCCCCTTCAAGTTTATTTTTAAGGCCCGGTCACACCTTGACGTTTTAGCCAGCGATAGCAACGTATTAAAATGTATGTAAAACGCTGGCTTACGTTGAACTTTTGACGTTTTTTTTTAAGATTCGGACGTATTCATTGCGACTTGTTCTTATGTATAACGCATTGGTAACGGACACAGAACGTTTTGTTGTGTTAAAGATAACTTATACCAACGAATGCTGAACCTGTTGTCGGCCTACACAACCGATGCCCAACGATAGTCTAACTTCAGCATAGCGCGTTGCACGCATCGCCGACGATGTCGTGACGTAGCCTATTAAAAGGCTGACGCACAATGATTCGAATCATAACTGCCGTAGAAATGGAAGTGTCAACATAGCGGTCACACCTTGGCGATCTTGCCAGCGTATGCCGACCTAAGAAAAATGTGTCTAAAACGTTGGGGCACGTCAAATACGGTATGAGTAAGTTTGGTATACGTGAGTAGAACGCTAAAGTACGCTATCATACGTCGTAGTAAGTAGAGTACGTCAAGAAATTTTAAACATGTTCAAAATTTTACGACGTACTCGGCGTATGACACACGTTCCGCATGCGATGGGGATAAGTTTTACACACGGTATGTGGACGCTTACACACGTCCACAAAGGCTACTTATAAGCTACTCATAAGTCGAAACACGTCGCGGTAATGTCTTTTTTACGCGAAACTTATTTCTAACTTATGTCTGACGTGCTTTGAACCAATTCTTTACGTAGTCCCAACACACATCGACGTATGTAGACGTGTTCCAATGATGTCTTCCGGTCGACAAAAATAAATAAATTAATGTGTTTCTAGCTTACAACTGCCATATAAAGACGTGTTCCCAGCGGTTTTGGGAATTGGTATATAAAAATGCTGCTCATAAAAGGGGAACCCAACAGTGTTTTCGAGTCCTTTTTGAGTCAATGTCCATGTCAGCAGTAACAGTATCAGTATCAGTACCAGTATTAGTATTAGTATTAGTAGTAGTTTGTTCATGTTGGCAGTAGTAGGTGAGTGTGAGGGGGAGGGTGTGGGTTATGATGGATCGTCCTTGCGTCCGCGTGTCCACTGGAAGGAGACATCTTTTCACCATTGTTCAAAGTTCTTCGCGGCTAATTTTTTATGGGGCTTTTTCAACAATGAGCTATAGCTTGTTTTTACGATTTAGGTCTATTCATAACGGGTTGGACAAATGCACAATGAACTAATAATGTGCATAGAGCGCTTTGATTACTTATAGATACGATATACCAACGAATAATTATCGTGAAGCCGGCGTTCACAAACTATGCCCAACGATAGCCTAACTTATCCATATCGTGCGGCAGTTTATCTTTGCCGGTGACGTGGGGTTTGCTATTCATAGGCTGCCACTCAATGATTTAAATGGCTGCATCTCCACTATTGAAGGTAGACGCTTGCGCTCAACAATTGGATTTATTTACACTCAACGACTTTTAAACGGAACCACTCAGCTATTTTCATTGTTTACAATGAACGATTTAAATTGCTGTCACTCGCCTTTGTTTTTTGACGCTGGGGTTTGGAAATTTGAAGCGTTTCTTCTGAACGTGTTAAAACGCTCAAACTCGACTATTTTAAATAGACGCTGCCGATGGACAATTGGAATCATAGCCAAGCTAGACATCGAAGTGTGAACATCCTCGTCATGCCGAAGAAAAGTTTGAAGAATGCTGCAAATAAGTGTCCTGGCCGTGGCCGTGGCCGTGGCCGTGGACACTGACGCAAGGACGATCCATTATACCAACGTCTTTCAGCCTATGAGTAACTTAAAAGTAACGTCTGTCGATGTGTGGCAACGATCGCGTAATGTGCCAACAACACGTTAATCATAGGTTAGAAATAAGTTTCGGGT
>NC_140963.1:40373425-40388425 GCF_056783735.1 Eptatretus burgeri | reverse complement strand
CCACTGATGCGATGTTTGCTTTGAGAATGTTGATGGAGAAGTATAGGGAAGGCCAGAAGGAGTTACATTGTGTGTTTGTGGATTTCGAGAAAGCTTACGATAGGGTGCCAAGAGAGTTGTGGCATTGTATGAGGAAGTCAGGAGTGGTGGAGAAGTATGTGAGGATCATGCAGGATATGTATGAGGACAGTGTGACAGCGGTGAGGTGTGCGGTAGGAATGACGGACCGGTTTAAGGTTAAAGTGGGATTGCACCAAGGATCGACTCTGAGCCCTTTCCTGTTTGCAATGGTGATGGACAGGTTGACGGACGAGATCAGACTGGAGTCCCCATGGACTATGAAGTTCGCGGATGACATCATGATCTGTAGGGAGAGGAGGGAGCAGGCTGAGGCAAGCCTTGAGAGGTGGAGGTACGCACTGGAGAGAAGGGGAATGATAGTCAGTCGGAGTAAGACGGAGTACATGTGCGTAAATGAGAGGGAGGGTGGTGGTATGGTGCGGTTGCAAGGAGTTGAGGTGGGGAAGGTGGATGGATTTAAATACTTGGGATCAACTGTCCAAAGTAACGGAGAGTGTGGGAGAGAAGTGAAAAAGAGAGTGCAGGCAGGATGGAGTGGGTGGAGAAGAGTTGCAGGAGTGATTTGTGACAGAAGGGTAGCTGCAAGAGTTAAGGGGAAAGTATATAAGGCGGTAGTGAGACCAGCTATGTTGTATGGTTTGGAAGCGGTGGCACTAACAAAAAGACAGGAAGCGGAGCTGGAGGTGGCAGAGTTAAAGATGCTGCGATTCTTGTTGGGAGTGATGAGGATGGATAGGATAAGAAATGAGTATATTAGAGGGACAGCGCAGGTAGGACGGTTTGGAGACAAAGTGAGAGAGGCGAGATTGAGATGGTTTGGACATGTGCACAGGAGGGAAACGGAGTATATCGGGAGAAGATGGAGTCGCCAGGCAGGAGGAGAAGAGGAAGGCCAAAGAAGAGGTTCATGGATACGGTGAGGGCGGACATGTGGGTGGTTGGAGTGTCAATGGAAGATGTGGAGGATAGAGCGAAATGGAGATGGTTGATCCGCTGTGGCGACCCCTAACAAGAGCAAGCCGAAAGAGGAAGAAGAAGAAGATATATATATATATATATATATATATATATATATATATATATATATATATATATATACATATATATATATATATATATACATATACATATATATATATACATATACATATACATACATATACATACATACACATATATATACACACACACACACACACACACACACACACACACACACACACACACACACACACACACACACACACACACACACACACACACACACACACACACACACACACACACACAAACAATGGAAGAACACAGTATGTATATACACAATTTTGAGAGACAATTATGTGTTCTGTTTGTTCAATGCCCATCTTACGCAGAGTTAGTGTTATTGAGTCCATCTATTTCGGGAACTACACTTCTCTGACAGCTATGACTTTATGGAGAGATAGAAGAGATGCTGTCATTACAAATACATGTAAAAGCTGAAATTAGACAAAAATGGATATTCTGTGTTCTTCCATTTTTGTGCAGGATATGTATGTATGTATGTATGTATGTATACCAGCCTCTGGTGTAATGGTTTGTGTGTCCGCTCTGAGTCTGAGAGGTTGGTGATTGAAACCCCACCCAAGTCATATTAAAGACGTTTTTTTTTTGAAAGTTACGTGCCGCTTCCTTGCTTGATGCTCAGCATTTAAGAGGATGCAGCATGGACAAACAACGCTGGGAAGGCAAAGTAAAAACACACAGTATAACCTTGCCAAGAAACTGCTTCAGCAGCATAAACACTCCATAAATAGAGTACTGTCCAGGTTTTTTATTTATTTATATGTATGTACATATACAGTACATACAAATATATTGGCTCGGCTATTGTTGAAGAAAAACACAGAACCATTCATTGCAAAAAGCAGTCAACTGTTACACTGTGAAATGCAACATCAGTCAGCCTTCATTTGTTTTAGAAGCCATTTATTGGCAAACACCAGCCCACTCGACGACACCAGTTAACAATACACACTTGTTGACGACACCAGTTGATGACATCCACTTGATGACATTGATGACACCAGCCCACTTCCTGGGTAAAGGATCAATCCATGGACATATTTCTGACATCATCAGCATGGAGTGGATTTCCCCGAAGAGCAGAGCTCGCAGGCCATCAGATAAGGGAGCATAATTTTGATATCTTTCTTCCAGGCTACAGTTTTGAGATAATTTTAACTGTTAATGGATACGTAAACAGAATGCATGTGTGGCAGGCCATGACCTCAGCACCAAGTGCAGGTGTGTCACAGGGGTTCATGGTCACCATTTCAAATAAGAGGTGTCAGTTGAATCCAAATAAAGTTCTCCAACTAAACTTGGGGGAGCTAACTTAATATTGATGTATTTGCTAATAATATTAAGGGTCACATCTTCTGCGATGGTCGCACCGCTGGCGAGAAGGGATGTAAAGATCTTCATGTCTGCCAGGTTGATTTGGCGCTAATCATCGTTCAAGAACACATGACCATGGCAAGTCTGCCGACAAGAATGGCGGAGCGAGCTGGTCATCGATCTGCTAATGATGCCCTCAAAGCACAAAACAAAACTGCCTGTCTAACAGGTTATATGCCAATCTTGCTAAAGCCGCTGTCACACCTTGACGTTTTAGCCAGCATATGGCAACGTATCAAAATGTATGTAAAACGCTGGCGTACGCTGAGCTATTGATATTTTTTACAGTTTTGGACGTATTCATAACGAGTTGGACATATGCATAACGTATTAGTAACGTACACAGAACGTTTCGATAACATATAGATAACTTATACCAACGAATGCTTAGCGTGTTGTTGGCGTTCACAACGTATGCCCAACGATAGTCTAACGTATGCATAGCGCGCGGCAGCGCATCGCCGACGACGATCACGTGGCGTAGCCTATTAAAAGGCTGCCGCTCGACGATTCAAATCATAACCGCAATAGACATCGAAGTGTCAAGGCCCTGTCACGCCTTGACGTTTTAGCCAGCGTATGCAGACGTATGAAAAATTTGCCGATTACGCTGGCACATGTCGAATACGTTATGGGTAAGTTTTGTATACGTTAAGAGCACGCTGAAGCATGTGGGCATACGTCGTAGTACGCCGAGCACGTCGACAAATTTTAAGCATACTCAAAATTTTTAGACGTATGCCAGTGTATGATGCACACGTTCCGCATGCGCTGGCCATAAGTTGTAGGCACGTTACGCGATCGTTGACACACGTCGACACAGGTCAGGTCAGGTATGGGAGCATGTGCCAGAACAGCGCGTCGCTGCGTCCACTTTCCGCCGGTACTCCAGGGGCCTCCGTCTGGCCATCCCCCAGGCAGATGCCAGGCCCATCCCCATCTCCTTGAGATGATGGTCAACCTGCTGCAACCATGAGGCACGTGGTCGGCCCACTGGCCTCCTCCACTCATGAGACTCCCTCGCTGAGAGAATCTGGTGAGCAGGATCAGCGTCAGGAAAACGAGCCACATGTCCATACAGCCGCAGCTGACGCTCACGGACTATGCAGGTAACAAATCTCATCCGAGTCTCTCTCAGCAACCGCTCGTTGGACACAAAATCCGACCAGCGATAGCCAAGGATTCTCCGAAGAGACCTGGTACCAAAGGAATTAAGTCTCCGTCTCAGATCCTTGGTCAAAGTCCAAGTCTCGCACCCATAGAGCAAGACTGGAAGTACCAAGGACCTGAAGACTCGGACTTTCGTCCTCCCGCACAGGTACCGGCAGCGCCACACCCCATGATCCAGTGAATCCACGACTCCCCAGGCCCGACCCAGACGTCTATTGACCTCCGGCTCACAACCTGCGGAGACATGAATATCACTGCCAAGGTAAGTGAATCTATCCACGACCTCAACATCCTCACCACAAACAGACACAGACAGGACAGCAGCATCCAAGATGTCACCGAAAGCCTGGATCTTTGTTTTGACCCAAGAAATCCGTAATCCCAACGGCTCCGACTCCTCATTCAGCACCTCGAGGGCCCCCAAGAGGATGTCTAAAGTCTCCGCAAAGATGACTGCATCATCTGCAAAATCAAGGTCCGAGATCTTGACATTGCCAAACGATGCACCGCAACTTGATCTCTCCGACATCCTCCCAAAAATCCAGTCCATACAAGTGCTGAAAAGTGTGGGGGCAAGTACACATCCCTGACGAACTCCAGTAACAACTGGAAATAAGTCAGAGGCGGTACCACCACACTTCACAGCACTCTCAGTACCAGAGTAGAGTTCAGACATCAGATCGATCAGTTTCGGTGGCACCCCACGAAGACCAAGAATCCTCCAGAGGACATCCCGATTCACTGAATCGAACGCTTTACAGAGATCAACATAGGCTGCAAGCAGCCCCTGCCGAAACTCTCGTCTGCGTTCGGTGAGGACACGAAGTGCAAGGATACGGTCAATCGTTGACCTCTTTGGTGTAAAGCCTGACTGCTCTGGACGCTGGTGCTCAAGCAGATGGTGGCGAACCCTATCAAGAATTATCCGAGCAAAGACCTTGCCCGGCACTGAGAGCAGCGTCACCCCTCGGTAGTTGTTGCAGTCTTGGCGATCACCCTTCCCTTTCCAGAGAGGGACAACAAGGCCCCTCTTCCAGTCAGTTGGGATGATGCCTGTGTTCCAGGCAGAGCACAAAACTGCATGCAACGACACGAGTGCAGCATTTCCACCAGCCTTGAGAAGTTCGGCATGGATGCCACAGATCCCTGGAGCTTTGCCCCGTTTCAACTGGTTCAACGCAGCCCGTGTTTCCACAAGCGTAGGTGGACCATAGTTGATTTGAGGGTCAGCAACAGGGATTGTAACACCCTTGACGTCCAACTCGACAGTTGGGGGATCAGCCTGGTACAACCGCTCAAAGTAACCGGCCCAGCGGGCCTTCACTTTAGACTCCTCTGTCAAGAGCCTACCACTCTCTGCTCCAACTGTAGTGCTCCGAGGGATGGGCTTGGATGAACGTAATGCGCGAATTCCCCTGTAAGCGGGACGAGAATCACCTGTCCACAGGTGATGCTCTACCCCCTCACAGATTCCTCGCACATAGGCCTCCTTGTCCACCCTCAGTGCACGAACAGTTTTACGCCTCAGCTCCCTGAACAGCTCAGCTCTGCCATTCAGCCTGGCCCTGCGACTCTGGTCAATGGTATCCAGTGTCCCTTGAGAGACAAAATTCTTCTTTGCCCTGCGGTGAGCTCCAAGGCATCCACCGGCAACATCAAGGACGGTGGTCTTGAAGGCGCTCCACAACTCTTCAGGACCCCCAGAGCAACCAGACGCCCCAAGTGTCCACTCAGCCTGTTCGCAAACTCCTCAGCTACTCTCTCATCCCTGAGCTTGGCAACATCCAGCCTCGGCTGGGATGGTACCATTCTCCAGGATTTAAGGTGCAGCTTTAGAGTTGTTACAACAAGCCTGTGGTCAGTATTGAGGAACTGAGCACTCCGGTAGACCCTGCAGTTCTGGATCATCCTCTAACGACCGTCAATGAGGACATGGTCAATCTCCTTTGCCACACCGCCAGCGTTGGAATACCAAGTCCAGCGATGAGCTTGTGGGCGCTGAAACCATGAACCAGCCACCCTAAGTCCATGACTTCTTGCAAAGTCAAGGAACTTAGTGCTATTCTGGTTCATAGTTCCTGACCCATGGGGACCAACACACACCTCATAACCGTCCCTATCAGTTCCAGTCGATGCATTGAAATCCCCCAAGACTAGAAGTGTATCTCGTCTGGGGCACTGATCAACCACAGACTCGAGTGTGGCGTAGAATGCATCCTTCACGGTGAGATCACTCGCCTCAGTCGGAGCATAAACAGAGACCAGGGAAATGACACCTAAGGAGTGACGAATCCTTAATCTCATAATACGCTCGTTGACCGGTGTTACCTCAATTATCATTGGGGTCAGCTTATTGGACACAGCTACAGCAACTCCTTGGGTATGGTAACCATCAGAGCGACCAGACCAATAGTAGGTGTAACCACCCACCATTATCTCGCCGCAATCCGGTCTCCGAACCTCAGAGAGAGCTGCAATCCCGATGTCCAAACGCTTGAGCTCAGATGATAACAGAGACAGGTGATCATCCTCTCTTAGGGATAGGACATTCCAGGCACCCACCCGAAGGGACCGCCTCAGGTTAACCCAAGGAGACCGCCGTCTGGTGGACGACACCTCAGCACCACTCCGACACACTCTCCCGCAATCTGACCCAGGGATGTTACCCCGTGGTTTCCCTCCTATCAAAGATTGGGGGTCCCGAAGGCTTTGCCCCAATCCCGTCATCCGGTGAGTTGCCCTGCGAAGGGAAGCTGCACAGGAGGTACTCCCACGGAGTGGGTTTTCAGATTTTTTTGCGTTTTGCGGAATGAAGGGTTTTACGGTGGCCGGAGTGCAAATCCTGCCACCAACCTCCTAATAAGAAGTGAACCAACTGCAGGAGGACGTCCGCAGACACAGTTGGGCACTAGATATGGATGGCCGTTGACTCACAAGGAGCTCCTCTGCCCTTTGATTTGCGTACTGGTGTGTTACAGAATTAATGAGACATAACTAGAACTGCCACTTTAAAACTGCTGGCAGTGATGACCGGGTACCAAGACGTCCTGCTTTGATGCAACCCCGCTTTGATAGGACACCTGACCCTGACCATTTTTAAAATTATTATTCATTATTCAATTGAATTTATAATGGGATTAAAATAAATACAATTCAAATAAAATGGAAGACTAAATCGCTATAGACCTGCATTGGAGTAATCAGAAGGAACCCAAACAAGCAAAAAGTAAATATGAAGTCATCAGGAGGAACCTGAATAGGATTAATATTAAAGCTGCTGTTCCTCTACCCTCAAACCCATCCAGACACAGCCAAGTGAGCCTTATTCAAAAAGAAAAAGAACCCATATCAAAAAAATTAAATTATTCTGGCTGCCAGACCATGTGTCCGATCAAGTTGAAATTTAAAACACGTATTCCCCATCACCACTAGATCATAAATGTGATGTTCCCTGTCGATTGGTTAAGCGGTTCCAGAGAAAACATTATTTAATATTTTCTTCAATCCAATATGGCTGCAAAACCATGTGACCGATGAATTATTCCTGAACAAACTTGTACACCTGTGGCTTGGGGAACACTTGTGTGAAGTTTCCCCTCGATTTGTTCAGCCATTCTGGAGAAGAAGATTTTTTATAGGTTTCAGGGTAAATCCAATATGGCTGCCAAACCATGCAATCTATGACGTTATGTGTGTGAACCTTTTGTTCCTAATGGATAGCCGGTCATTTGTGTAAAGTTTCGCTTCGATCTGTTCAGCCACTTGAGAGAAGGATTTTTGAAGGTTTTCTTTTTAAAACAATATGGCTGCTGCCGAATCACATGACCGATGACGTTTTCAATTTTTTTTTTCGTGGCGCATTTTATCGCTAGATGAACCTCAAAAATGTTCATGGTGATCAGATGTAGCATTATACATATACATTTATGACGTCATAACAAAGGCACCTATAACGTCGTCAAAAAAAAAAATAAATCACACATTCCCCATGAGGAATACTTGCGGTGTGCCAAGTTTCAATTTTTTCCTTGGTGCGGTTTCAGAGGTGCAGGGGTCCAAAGTTTTTACATTTTTCAAACATGGCTGCCACACCACGTGACCTATGACATCATAATTATGATTGACACATTCCACATGAGTCGGCGCACCAATGGTGAAAATTTTTTTATCTCAATCCGACAAGCGGTTGCGGCGAAAAACACGAAAGTTCAGTCTGGACAAACAAACAAAAAGGGACCCAAACGCAATACCATCTCCTTCGGCGAGGGTAATAATAATGTTTGCAGCCCAGTTAACCACAACGAAGAAGAGTATGTGGAGCCGGGGCCTAGGAGCAGCCATTCTGGAGTCCTGCAGGCAGTGGCGGCTCTCACACCGATGTCTTATCGGCAAAAGTGGCACCTCTCGAACACAATTGTAAAGATCACTGCCTTACTTAACAGTGCTCCTGTCCCCACGTTTTCCAGTGCTGTGAGATGTTTTGAATTATAAACAATAGGTATGTTAAGGTGGCGAGCTTGGGATCTTAGGGTCCTGAGTTCGAGCCCTGTTTTCTGCTGAATTAACACCAGGTGGAGTTGACTCAGCCTGTCATCCTTCTGAGATTGGCAAAATGAGTACCAGTGTGCTGGGGTATGGGGGGCACAGCATCAGCGGCACAGTCATGCCCCAAATATAATGATAACTACCTGGCAGCTTCATGCAATAAGAAGAAGAAGAACAGGCTGGGTAGAAAATTATAAAAGGGGGAAAATAGCAGCCATGAGAGGAAGAAATTGGAGATGAGGCAGGAGCAGAGGACAGGGCAGAAGCATGAGTGGTGGCTTCAGCATTGAGAGCAGGTTAAGTGGCCAAAGGGTGAGTAGTTTACTGCATGAGGGAATCCTCAAAGATAATTTTGGGAGAAGTTTGAATCTGTAAGTGTACTCCTGTTTTGCATCATTGTGCCCAAATTGGCTAAATGGATAAAGTTGTCCAGACCTTGTGCATCCCCACCCCCCCCCCCCAATTATACAAACACCCCTCCTCTCCCCTTCTCCTCAATGTCCATTTGACAGCCTCATGCCATATTAAAGTCATCTAGCCTACATCTCCTGAGCTGGCCATCTCACGTGCATGTGACCATGGTACCCAGGTTTAAGAGGAAGCAATACCAAACCTGATGTACCATGGACATTGAACTGTTGAGCTAAGCTACTATCTTGGACTCTTGCTCAACCATCCCAGCAATGCTCTTTGGTTGTGCACAGAATGTTTTTGCAATGATGTTTGTTTCCGCACAATGTGTTAATTGTTTGCGTCATGTTTTGCTGTTGTTGTCAGATCCATTCTTTCCTTCTTATGGAGTGTCAGGATGTGTATGTGTGCACAGGGTAATTATAATAGTTTAGAGTGAATACATGGCATTATTTTAAATTATTTACAATGTAATGTTTATGTACAATGTGCAGGACATCCCCAGGGTAACGAAATTCATGTCACTCTCTCCTACCTGAATACAGAGACTCTGTTTTATAATTAAATATATTTGAACAAGGATATTGCATTGCTGTGTTGACTGACTGCCTGGACACAACTTTGAGGTTGTTGATCCATTGATGTTGGGTAATCTACTGATGTGGACCTGAGACCGGGGTTGTGGATCCGCCGTTTGGAGAGGTTCGGGGCTGAAAGGATCGAAACCTCGATGAAAAACGGAGCCCAGCTGATGATCCGGGCAGTTGGGAAATCAGTCGATTGCTTATGAGTTAAGGTTATAACTTCAAATAAAATAGTAGCTTTTGTAAGTACTTTCTAGTGCATAATATATCCGTGTTTGCGTTTATATACGTGTGTTTGTATGTATGCATGTGGGGTGTGTGTGTGTGTGTGTGTGTGTGTGTGTGTGTGTGTGTGTGTGTGTGTGTGTGTGTGTGTGTGTGTGTGTGTGTGTGTGTGTGTGTGTGTGTGTGTGTGTGTGTGTGTGTGTGTGTGTATTGTTTTGTCTGGCTTCCTTATTGGGACAACGTTGCAGTAATTGGTCTTATTCTTATTAAGTGAGTGTCCTAATAGATTGAGTATAGCATGTGTATGAGATAAGGTGTAAGACCTTTATGTGTATAAATGAGCTGAATTGTACGTTCATTAAATAATCCAGGGAACATGGCCAATAAGCAGATGTCACCCCTCCCCATGCTTTTTAGCCATCCTTATGATTAAAACTCCCTCCAATTGTCCCCTTCACCTTCAGTAATGATATCAGGTCGCATAATTATGGACTCAAAACAAACTGGAACGGCACTCGGAAGAGCGCATACCTCCGCGAGGCTCAAACAGTTTGGGTTTTGTATCCCACTGATAGACCGGATGTGCATGCGGACCTGAACCAAAATCGAACCGGCTTGTTAGCGTCACCTACTCAACTCATCCACCATGTTTTGTCATAATCCGACAACAACTTGTTGAAATACCATGCTATGTATCGTTTTGGGGCCATCTCTCAATGGTGAAGAATCACTTACATAATTCAAAGAAATTCTCGTGTCCGGATTCAGATCTTCACCAAAATCGAATCGATTCTTCCTCGTCATACACCCAACCTGTCCACCAAGCTTCGTCTGAATCTGTCCACAACTTTTTGAGATATTCTGCTCACAGACAGACAGACAGATGTGAAAACATAACCTCCATCCACCTTCAGTGACGGAGGCAAAAAAGTGATAAGCATTTAAAGCAAACATTTCCGGGACACCATGTATTAAAATGGTGAACAGTAATATGATGGGCACAATGACTGGTGTGAAATTCAGAGTAAAGGTTGGATAGCTCACTCTGTAACACAACCTTCTCTGTTTTGGATTATTGGAAAATGATGGAGGAACTGTAGGCGATTGAACTGTCATTGTGTTTCATAGAGGATTCTGAGTGGTGAATGGGGGTGATTTTAGGATTGACACTGGAGTTTGAACTACGTTCCACCTTGGGAAGGAAAATTTGAGGCAAATGGCTATTTACTAAATCGATTCAAAACATTAAATGTCGAGTTCGTTTTCAAGAACAATCGGGTACAATATATCTAGAAAGTTGGGAAGATTTTAAGTCTGGCAGGATAGTGCAGAGGAAGCACTTCTACTTTGATAAGTAGCTTACAATAGGTAGACTTATTTGGTGGGTCGACCTATCTTTTGAGGTCGCCTTCTAGCCTGGCTTCGATTCCCAACCCAACTCTGAACTCTCAAGTCAGTACTTCACAGGTAGGTGATCTCTCGCAACGCGTGCTGTTCCTCGGATCGACGGTGAACGGGGGGAGTCTCATCTGCCAGAATTGGTCGTTGGTGGATGATAAAGATCCTTGGTGGACAAATGTCCATCCTTCTGCAGATTTCCCATTATTTTATTCTCATTTTCGTCCAAACCTTGTGTTTCTTTTCTGAGCGACAAGACAGAGTGAGGGCAGAAAGGCAATGATGACAGTACACCTTCAAGAAGCATCACGCCTCGGCTTGTCCAAGGCAGACGTTTTGTAGCCGTGCATTCCTGCCTCCCCTCTATGATGGTCATTTTCATGAAGATTGCCATCGTTAATCCAAATTGTGGTCTCGCGGCCCTTAAATCCACACAGCTTATAATACCATAATTTGAGATTATATTCGAACACGCGATAGAATGAACGTTTTGGTTGGAATGCGTGAAAGGTCAAAATTAACATATAATCAGGTCACTAGGTCAGAGCACCACGAGTCTTGCTTCAGCTGCATACAATGAGAAACTGTGAATAATAGAAATAATCTATCAATACAGTAAACTCTTTTCTTTTTCTTTTTTTAACAGACTCGGTGGTGTAATGGTTGGAGCGTTCGCTCTGAGTTTTGGTCGTCGATGGATCAAATCCACGCCGAGTCATACCGAAGACTTTAAAAATGGTACGTGCACTTTCCTTGAAAGGAGAGAGAGCACAGACAATCAACGCTGGGAATGCAATGCTAAACGACCTAGTATAACCCTTGTCAAGAAACTGCTTTGGCAGCACCAACTCTGTAAATAGAGTGTGGTACGTCACATCAAATCAAAAGAGTAATCGTTTAAGGGTCATCACGTAATTATATATGTGCGAAAGGGGGTAAAGGGGGTTCAGACTGGTGTGTACAGGCAGGGAGGGGTGGTCAAAATGGTAAACTTTCGGTTTATCCAGGCTAGTATACCAGCATAAAAATGTGCCAATCTCTTCTTTTTTTTCTGTATACATAGTCGAGGCTCGTGGAAGAGATAGTATCAGGACAAAAGAAATAGCCGAGCTGAAGGCCAAGATAGAGGGACGTGGACTCAGACAAACAATGGGTGTGGGGAGGAATGGAGGGCAGGAGAGGATGCATGGGGTGAAGAAGATGAAGAATGAGATTGAAGAGAATGTGCAAGTTGCTTCACAGGTGGGAAAAAAGAGGAACGAAGGAGTGGAGGTGAGCACTGCAGGATTTAAGCAGTTTCACCAGAAGGGGATTGTGGTGGACCCTGTGTGCCCAGCAGAAGTCTTGGGGAGGGGGACAAAGCACGGAAATAGCAGAGGGTGCAAGACCAGAAAGGAGGCGGTAGAAGATAGAGAGACCACGGACGTGTCTGTGGTGGCGAAGTGATAGACCCATAAACTCAGCTTCATCGTGGGAGATTCCAATAATGTTGAAAGCCTTGGTTTGCACGGCAACAAGTTGAGCAAGATGTGAGGCAGGGGAGCAAGCCCAGAGGAGAGAGCAGTGCTCCATCAAGCTGTGGATGAGGAAGGATTTTGTTCGACAGAGGATGCCCAGTCGGCGGCTGGCTTTGAAATGTCGTTTGTCCAAAAAATATCATGGCTGATAGTGAGACCCAGGAGTTTGAATGACTGAACTTTCTCAAGAGGGGTGTTAAGAAAGTAGATAGAACGGTTTGCCATGCGGTCCTTTCGGAGAGAGATAGTGAGCGTGTATTTACTTAAACTTGCATAAGAAAGAGTGATCAAATGCAGTCTTTCTCACTTATCAAGCAAGAACTATGAGGATGATCAGCTTACACAGTCCAGTCTTAATGGCAGGATACAAGCATAACCATGGCGCTGGTCAAAAAAAACAAAAAAAACTTTTCTGTTTGTGGCAAACGGGGTCAGCTTGCAGAGCTCCATGCTAACACGGTGTTAAATTGCACATTCGAGGAGGTATACTCTGATGAGCAGCGATGAGATAGATCTGCATTTTGAGTTTGCGATAGTTTAAAAATAGCACCCTGAGGTCGTGCCAAACACTGCATGTGAATGCCAAACCTTGTCCAAACTTCAGCTCAAAGTCAAGACTGGCATGCAGTAATATATTGAAATGCCAGAGCGAACGAATGGCATATTCAACTAGAAGGGCACTCGGTAGAGCACATACCTCCGCCACGTAATGCCTGATCCACGAGAACATATCGGGCCCAATATATTTTTTTCAAATCGATTCTTCCTCATCACACACCCAACCTGTCCACCAAGTTTCATCCGAATCTGTCAGCAACTTTTTGAGACATCTGCAAGATATCGGTTTAGCCCTATCTCTCAATGGTGAAGGATCACTAAAAAAATGATCACATCCTGATCTGGATCCGGATTTTCACCAAAATTTAATCAATATCTTTGTCACATACCAAATGTGTCCACCAAGTTTCATCTGAATCTGTCCACAACTTTTTGAGATATCCTGCACACAAACAGACAAACAAATGCAGACAGACAGACAGATAAGAGGTGAAAACATAACCTCCTTCACCTTCAGTGGTGGAGGTAATTACACAAAATCTACATCTTCTAAAACCTGAATCATCATTTAGACCAGGTTAAGAACATTGACTGCCCCAGACACTTTTCGGATTTTAAACATCTCGAGCACTTATCACGGTGAATGTATTTTCAATAGTGTATGGGACTAATCTCTCTGAAGAAAGCCACAGTGGTAGCCTTGTCACGGCATAAACACCAAACCAGCAAAACCACTTCCGCATGAAAATAATGATCTGTCATCACACTTTTATTGGTCATGCAGACATGTAAAGAACATCCCAAGTGCATTAATGTTGTTCCTACTTGAGTGTAGCAATCTTTATGAATTACAACATGGTTAGATGCATAATACAACCAGAACGGCATTCTGTAGAATGCATATTTCCGCGAGACTGAACAGTTTACATTTTGCATCCCACTGTTAGGCCGGATCTGCATCTAGACCTGAACCAAAATAGAATTGACTTGGTCTCGTCACCAAACAACTCCTCCACCAAGTTGTCATAACTTGACCACAACATTTTGAAATATCATGCTATATTTCGTTTTTGGCCCACATGGTCTCAGTGGTGAAGGATCACTTCAAAAATTAAAAAAAATTCTCGTATCCAGAAACTGATCTTCACCAAAATAGAAGCATTTCTTCCTTGTCACACAGCCAACCTGTCCACCAAGTTTCGTATGAATCCATCCACAACTTTTTGGGATTTCCTACTCATAGACAAACAAACAAACAAACAAGCCGGTAGGCAGACATGGGAAGTCGACTACCCAATATAACCTGACGCGACGGGCCCGTTCGATGGGGAATGACTTGAGGATTAAGCACAAGAAAATTCATGATTCTAGCTTCAAGGGTTAATGTTGCAGATTGTTTTTTTCGTTAAATACCCCCACATTTAGAGGTTTTTCGGCCGATGCTAGGCAACGGAGGGTCCATAGCAACAGTTCTTTCTCACACATAACTAGGACATACCATGAACCTACCATACCAGTTTCATGTATATCTGACTCATCGTCTCTGAGATATAATGATGGTGGTGGTGGTAAAGATGTTAAAACATTATATAAACATGGAGCTTTCAAAGCTCTATGCAGGAGATGCTCACAATAGTCCAAAAAATGTAGTTTTTTTCCAACTAGAAAGTGTGTACATATATATAGAAATATATATATAGAAATATATATATATATAGAAATATATATAGAAATATATATAGAAATATAGAAATATATATATATATATATATAAATATATATAGAAATATATATATATATATATATATATATATATATATATATATATATATATATATATATATATATATATATATATATATATATATATATATATATATATATATATATATATATATATATATATATATAGATATATATATATAGAAATATATATATATATATATATATATATATATATATATATATATATATATATATATATATATATATATATATATATATATATATATATATATATATATATATATATATATATATATATATATAGAAATATATATATATATAGAAAT